>NC_057795.1:248216411-248316629 GCF_018294505.1 Triticum aestivum
GGTTCCTACTACTCCATCTTCGCAAACCTCTGCCACTCCCCCCTTCTTCTCCAAGCCGAGAGAGAGCAGCGCTCCGCCCCCCATTGCCACCAGCATCACCAACACCGTCGACCTCCCCCACCACCTCCGCCATGGCTCCGAAAGCCGATAAGGGGAAGGGCGTGAAGTCGGCCGAGGCGCAGCGGCTCGCGGCGCTGCGGAAGGAGCGGGCGATCTTCTCCCCTCAGCTCGGTGCGCAGGAGCTGAGGGAGTACTACTACCTCTTCTGGTCGACAAAGACGCGAGCGCATCCGCGCACGAGGGTACTCCCGGCCGCCGCTTCGGAACTGGCTCCAAACGGGTACCCATTCTTCGCACTGTTCTTCTATTGCAGGCTCTGCCCGCCCTTCTCGGAGTTCTTCTGCGACATAATGAACACCTATGGGCTCCGCCTCCTTGATTTCACCCCCAACGCCGTCCTGACCATGGCAGTTTTCGCACATTTGTGCGAAAACTTTGTCGGTGTCCACCCCAATGTAGCCCTTTTCCGCCACTTCTTCATGCCTCGGGTCGAGAGAGGAGAGCCGCTTGCTGGAGGGATCGCCTAGATCTCGAGAGTCGGCAAGAAGGAAGCGTATCTGGAGGGTGAGCTTCGCAGCAAATGGGAGGAGTGGAGATCGGAGTGGTGCTGGATCGTCGAGGGCGCCAAGCCCCAATCGTGCGCGGCAACGATTGGAGCAACGTGGCCCCGGAAGACGACAGATTGAAGATCGCCGTCACCCGGATCCTTCGCCTCAGGCTTTCCGGGCTCACCGTAGGCGCCGTTGGCGCGGATTTCCTTCGCCGCCGCATCGCCCCCTGCAGGAGAGGGGGAGACCCGCCTGGGAGTTCAAGAACTCGGCAGATATAATGCGGCTGCGTCCGGGCCTCAACTTCAACTTCATCGTCCTGGAGTTGGATGCAATGCTTCTGGAGCTGTTCAAACGTGACCCCCAGCACCCATTCGTTTTGCCGAGGAGCATCGTTCCATTGTGCAATAATTCATCGCTTGACCGGATCCGCTCCATGATGCTGTTGTGCGATTCCCACGGAATCGTTCCAACTTGGCAAGAGCCTGCGGATGACGTCGTGCGGGCGTTCTTGGACAACTTGGAAGAAGTGCCGGTCCGCGCCGACGAGCAGAAGAGCCTCACCCGCGACACCACCGACGCGGAGCTGCAGCGCATCGCCACCAGGACGGAGGAGGCTGCGGCAGCAGCTGCCGCAGGCGCGTTCGGGTTCACTGTAGAGGAGGCAGAGGTGGCAGAGGCGGCAAGCCTTGCCGAGCGCGAGGAGTTTGCCGGTGAGGAAGATCTTGCCGGCCCTGAAGCTGAGCCGAGCGAGGCCGGCGAGGAAGAGCCCGAGCCTTCAGACAGCTTGCCGCAGGCGGAGCCCCTGGCCCCGCCAAGAAGGCGTCTCCGCAGGGCCGGGGACGTAGCGGGGCGGCAAACGAGCCAACAGCCGCCAAGCCGTGCGGCACGCTCTACCGTGGCAAGCAATGTTGCCGCGGGAGCGCCTCACGCTGCTGCGGCAACTGGAGCGGGATCTTCCCGGTCCACCGCCACCGCCCCTGCCAAGCGGGCAAGGGATCCTACTCCTCCGCCTCGCTGCACCGGAGGGGAGCCGGACTTCGATCTCTCCGCGCTCAGCTCCGACGAGGAGGAAGAAGAGTAAGTTTCTTTGGTGCTCTTGTAGCTCTTCAATTCTTGCTGTTTTTGTCTTGTATCTGACTTGCTTCGATCTGAATCCATTCCTTTTCAGGACGCTGGCCCAGAGAGCGGCGAAGAGAGCCAAGGCCCCGGTGATTGTCATCGAAGATGATCCCACTGTGTCAGCAGGTGGTGTGTCTGAGACCACCTTGACGGACCCTGCAGCCACTCCCCAAAGCAGCCCCCAGCGTAAGTTTGTAGTTTACTTCCTGCTGTCGGGTGCGCATGGGTGCTCTTTTCTCTACTGATATCTTGCTTGTTGATTTGTGTAGGAGCAGAACAGCCTCACCAGGAGGGCCCGGAAGCCGCCCCCGAAGTGCCATCCGCTTTAACTACGCTGCCAAGGGAGGAGTCCCCGGCAAGGGAGCGCTCTCCGGCAAGGGAGAACTCCCCGGCAAGGGACAGTTCTCCGGCAAGGGATGGCACCAGTGATCCTCCGGCGGTTGAGACCGCGACCGCAGATCCTAGTACAGGTAATCTTCTTGCCTGAAATCTTCCCTTGGGTTCTTCTTCTTCTGAATTCCCTTTCTTGGATTTTTGCTTGATTTTTCTCCCTTCTTCGTTCTTCAGATCCATCTGCTGCGGAGCCAATGGAGACTGAGGACGCCGGCGAGGAAGGTGCGCGTGGCAGCAACGACGACACCGCCGCCAACGAAGAAGGGGCCGGTGCTGATGAGCCCGCCGGCGAAGAGGCCGCCAAGGCTGCCGCCGCAGAAGCTAGCGAGGGGTCGGGCGATCGCACTGACGGCCCTGAGGCCGCAGGAGCGCTAGGCGCTGCGCCGACCGCCGATCCCTCCGCCGCTGCCGCGGAGCCAGGCTCTGAAGAGCCCCAGCCGGCGCCTACTTGAAGGCCGGCGATGGTATCTTCATCAAGCTTCCCTGGGCGTCGAGCTCCAGGGCGCCGGTCGAAGGAGAAGCTTTCGATGAGGAGCTGCTCGCCTCCGCCGGGCTATCGTTGGTCGATGCGCCAAGCAGCAGCAATGGCGAGCCTGAGGAGAAGCAGCTGCTGCGGAAGCTGTTGTCACTCTACCGCGCACGACAAGCCAAGTTGGCTTCCCGAGAAGCGCTTGTCGCGAGGGCGGGAGTCGATATGGAGAAACGCGCGGAGGAGCTCCGGGGCCTCAATCAAGAAGCCCTCCGGTCCCTGGCACAGGAGCGGGAGCGACTCACCGAGGAGCGTACAGCCTTCCTTCTCGAGAAGGCCGAAGCGGAGAAGGAACAAAGGCTTGCTGCCGAGAAGCAGTCCGCGCGAGAAGGCGAGTTGGTGCAGCGGAAGGCCAACCTTGACAGCTACGAGGAGGAGCTTGTCGCGCGCGAGGAAACACTTGGTGGGGCTCTCAAGGAAGCAAGGGATGCTGCCGCAACTGCAGAGGCCGCCAAGAAGGACCTGGAGACGAGGGTGACGCAGTTGGAGGCCAACCTCAAGACGAGTGGCGAGGAGCTTGCTGTGCTCAAGCGCGAGCGCGAGAAGGATGCTGCTGCTCATGGTGAGCTGCAGGGTCTTCTCATTGAAAGGAGCAAGGAGCTCAGCGCCGCCAAAGACTCCAACGCGGATCTCGAGTTGAAGCTGGCTACGCTGACTCAGACGCTGGACGCCTCCAAGGAGCGAGAGGTGACCTTGTCGGAGAAGATCAAGGCCGACAAGGCGCTGCTGGAGAGCATCGCTGTTACCCAGAACTCATTTAGGGAGACGGTGGAGCATTGGACCGAGGGTCTGGTGAATATCGCCGCAGTCATCGACGAGGAGCCGGCACAGTTGGGGATGGAGGACTTTGGGTATCCTTCCGACGAGCATCTCCAACCCAGCGCCAAGCTCAGCCTGTTCTTCAAGGACGTGGCGACGGCACTCCAGCGGCTCCGGGAGAGGATCCCAAAGCAGCTGGCCGACGAGTTGCGCAGGATTTGCGCGGGGGCTCTCCAGAAGGTGCTGATGAAGGTGGCTTTCCGCAACCCAGGCCTCAACCTCATCAACGTCCTCAAGTCCTTGCCGCCTGACGCCGATCTGGATGCGCTCAAGGCCCTTGTCGCACCCATTGTGGACAAGGTGAGCGAGATCAAGAGGGTTGAGGGCGATCGCGTAGACTAGGCCGCCCGTTTTCTCTTTCTCCTTGTCGCTGCTAGCCATATTATAAGATCAATCTGTTAGAGCTGCGACAAGTTATTTTGTAATGCAACTCTATTTCTGTTATCAATTGCTACGTTATTTCCTTTACTAGATTCCTTCCTTTGTATGTTTTTACCCTACGCTTTTAGGGGACTTGTCGGCGCGGGCACCCGAGCTGCGAGCGCTGAGTGCGGGACGTCAGCAGCCTGCTGGCGGTGCCGCTTCCGACAAGAAACCTTGTCGTGACTAGTTGCAGCACACTTAAGTTGTTGAGCGGACTCGAAACAAAGTAAGGGCGCAACTAGCTACGAGTTGGTTCCTCCGCGCACAGGTTTTCCATACAAAGCACGGTCGTTCAAGGAAGATAACTTAAAAATTTAAAACTGATTGCTCAAACTTTGGCAACTTAGCTTTTCTGTCGTTTGCTTCCCGGCAAGGTTTCCGTCAAGGCGAAACTTTCTTGAACGACGCCTGTTCCACATCATTATGTTCTCCTCCCCCCCCCCGGCAAACTTGTGCGCGAGGGAATCTTCCTTCCTTCGAGAAAAAGAAAGAAGAGAAAATAACGATATGGAGCCTTATGGCTCGTTATTGCTTACCGGGGGTAGGTGCTGCACAAAGTGTCAGATAGTGCATGCAAGAAAGAATATAATGCATGAAATTGACAAGATGTGCGGAGCACATGAGCTTTACTTATGCACGGGATCTGCGCCCGGCTTTGTACAAAGGATTACATGCAACATCGGCAAGACTTGTACAAAAGGTGGTTGTCGGAACAGGTTCCGGCAACCGCGCCCTATGGGTAAAACTTACGAAGATGCTCAATGTTCCAGGAGTTGCTCACCGGAATGCCATCTTCGGTCTCAAGGCGGACAGCGCCGGGCCTAGTGACTCGTTTCACCCGATAAGGGCCTTCCCACTTCGGCGTCAACTTGTTGGAATTCTTGGCGGACTGAACGCGCCGAAGAACAAGGTCGCCTTCCTCGAAGCTTCTGGCTCTAACTTTGCGGCTATGGTAGCGGCGCAAAGCTTGCTGGTATCGAGCAGCTCGTACAGCAGCCTGAAGACGATCTTCCTCAAGGAGCAGCGCGTCATCTTGTCGCAGCTGCTCTTGCTCAAGCTCATCATAAGCGAGCACTCGAGGTGACCCGTATACGAGTTCCGTGGGGAGAACTGCCTCCGCTCCATAGACTAGAGCGAAAGGTGTCTGGCCAGTGGCTCGATTTGGCGTCGTCCTGATCGACCAAAGAACCACCGGTAGCTCCTCGATCCAGTTTCTTCCGCACTTGTGCAGCCTATCGAAAGTTCTGGTCTTGAGCCCGCGCAGCACTTCAGCATTTGCCCTCTCCGCTTGACCGTTGCTTCTCGGATGAGCAACAGAAGCGAAGCAGATCTTGGCGCCAAGATCTTGGACGTACTGCATGAAGGTGCGGCTCGTGAATTGCGTGCTGTTGTCGGTGATGATCCTGTTAGGGATCCCGAAACGGCAAACAATCGACCTGAAGAACTTGATTGCTGACTGTGCTGTCACCTTCCTCACTGGTTCCACTTCCGGCCACTTTGTGAACTTGTCGATTGCAACGTACAAGTACTCAAAGCCCCCGACAGCTCGGGGGAAGGGGCCGAGGATATCGAGCCCCCAAACCGAAAATGGCCAGGACAAAGGGATTGTCTGGAGAGCTTGAGCTGGCTGGTGTATCTGCTTGGAATGAAACTGGCACGCTTCACACTTGGTTACTTGTGCAGTTGCATCCTGGAGGGCTGTCGGCCAAAAGAAACCTTGCCGAAAAGCTTTGCCGGCAAGTGCTCTTGCACCAATTTGGTGACCACATATGCCTCCATGTATCTCTGCCAACAGCTTGTGTCCGTCTTCCCGGCAAATACACTTCAATTTCACACTGTTGAGTCTTCTTCTGTACAATATGCTATTGACAAACTGGTACATACTTGACTGCCGGGCTACTTTTCCGCTTCTTCTTGTTCTTCGGGAAGTTCTCCTGTCTGAAGGAAATGGACAATCTGTTGCGCCCATGCTGGAGCTTGTGGCTCGACAACAAGGACTAAAGGCACATCTGCTGCTGCGGGAACACCCGCTTCTACGGCGAGAACCTGCGGCTCTGCCGGAGCTTGATGTTCCCCGGCAAGCTTGCCGGAGCAAAGCTTGTCGGGAGCGTCTGCTGCAACGGAACAAACCATAAGGCTTGCCGGAGCAGACTGCTCCTCAGCATCCTTGCTGTTGATCTTGGGGACCTTCTTGGCGGCGGCTTCGGGGAGCTCTGCCGGAAAGTAGTCACCAGAAATCAACTTCCTCTTCTTGTTCTGTCTAGTTGATGGCGTTACGGATGGTTGAGTCAACTTGAGCACAAAGACCCCTGGTTCCACAGGTAACTTTAGTGCGGCGCACTTCGACAGGCCATCAGCAATGTTATTTTGAGCTCTCGGAACATGTTCCATCTGTAGGCCGTCAAAGTGCTCTTCTAGCTTTCTCACTTCACCAACATAAGCTTCCATCAACGGACTCTGGTAGTTCTTGTTCACTTGGCGGACGACAAGCTGTGAGTCACCCCTGACAATGAGCTTCTTGATCCCAAGGTCTGCTGCGATCCTGAGACCGGCAAGCAATCCTTCATACTCTGCAGTATTGTTGGTTGCTTGCTCCTTGGGAAAGTGCATCTGGACTACGTACTTGAGGTGCTCTCCGGTGGGTGTGACAAGCAGCACGCTCGCACCGGCGCCTTGCAGTGAGAAGGCACCATCAAAGTACATTAGCCACTCTTTGCTCGCTTCCTTGACGGGGATGCTTGTCTCTGGAATTTCTTTGTCTTGTGTTGGCGTCCACTCTGCTATGAACTCTGCCAATGCTCTGCTTTGGATGGTTGAAGTACTTTCAAACTTGAGGCCAAAGCTTGACAGTTCTAATGCCCACTCGATAATTCTGCCTGTTGCTTCTGGATTTTGCAGTATCCTCTTCAACGGAAAGCGAGTGACAACTGTGATCTCATGTGCTTGGAAGCAATGGCGCAGCTTTCTCGAGGCCATGAGAAGGCCGAAAAGCAATTTCTGCACACCAGAGTACCTTGATCTAGCCCCCTGCAGAAGGGAACTGACAAAGTAAACTGGACGCTGCACCATTCTCTTCTGCATCTTGTCATGCTCCTGCGCAGATCCATCCTTGTCGGGACCAGAGCTTGTCGGCGAAGCCCCCTGCTTGTCGTTGGATGTATCTGCCGTGGTTGCTGGCTCATCATCTGCCTCCCTCTCCGCCACTAACGCAGCACTAACCACTTGATTGGTTGCCGCTATATACAGTAGCAACTTCTCTTGTGGCCTAGGTTCGACAAGTGTTGGAGTGGAGGACATGTATCTCTTCAAGTCCTGCAGCGCAGCCTCCGCCTCCGGAGTCCATTTCATTGGACCTACCTTTTTCAATATTTTGAAAAATGGCAGGGCGCGCTCAGCAGATCTAGAGATAAACCTGCTGAGAGCAGCCACGCAACCAGCAAGCCTTCGTACATCCTTGACGCGCTTCGGTGCTCCGATCTGCTCAATGGCCTTGATCTTGTCGGGATTGGCTTCAATTCCCCGCTGAGACACAAAGAACCCGAGAAGCTTGCCGGAAGGGACTCCAAATACGCACTTCTCGGGGTTAAGCTTGAGGTTGATCTTGCACAGATTTGCAAATGTTTCGTCTAAATCTTGAATCAGGGTTGCCCTGTCCTTGCTCTTGACCACTATGTCATCCATGTAGGCTTCCACATTTCTGTGCATCTGCAGCTCAAAAGCGTGGTGGACTACCCTTGCAAATGTTGAACCAGCATTCTTCAAACCGAAAGGCATCCGTACGAAGCAGTACGTGCCACACGGGGTGATGAATGCGGTTTTCTCCTCATCCTCTTCTGCCATGAAGATCTGATGGTATCCTGAGTATGCATCAAGAAACGAAAGCAAGTCACATCCGGCCGTGGAGTCGACAATCTGATCGATGCGCGGCAAGGGAAATGGGTCTTTTGGACAAGCTTTATTGACATCAGTGAAATCGATACAAAGCCTCCATTTCTCGTTTGCCTTGCGCAGGACTACAGGATTGGACAACCACGTGGGATGGAGCACTCCTCTGACGAGGCCTACTGCTTCCAACTTCTTGATTTCTTCTGCGATGAATTCTTGGCGCTCCACTGCCTGTTTCCTGACTTTCTGCTTGACGGGCCGCGCATGAGGACAGACGGCAAGGTGGTGCTCAATTACTTTCCTGGGAACACCGGGGATGTCAGACGGTTGCCATGCAAACACGTCGACATTCGCCCGCAGGAAAGCAACGAGCGCGCTTTCCTATTTGGGGTCAAGAGTGGCACTGATGGTGAAGGTACCACCAGTGCCGTCCTCCTTGGAGGACACCTTCTTGGTCTCAGGTGGAGCTGCCATTACCTTCTTACACTTGCCGGTGGAGCTCGATGGTGCGTCCTCGACGGTAGCGCAGCACTCCGAAGAGGTGCGCTTGCCGGAGTGGGCATCAGAGCTCTTGCCGAACTTGGTCTTCTTCTTCGCCCCGGGAGCTTCAGCGGCAAGTGATTGGCGATCTGCTGCGGCTGCTTCTTCCCGGTAGATCTTGTTAGCGCAGATAAGGGCATCCTTCTTGTCGCCGGGGACAGAGATGACACTTATCGGGCCTGGCATCTTCAGTACGTTGTAGGCATAGTGAGAGGCTGCCATGAATCTGGCGAGTGCTGGACGGCCGAGTATCCCGTTGTAAGGCAATGGGAAGTCAGCAACGTCAAAAGTGACCCTCTCAGTCCTGAAGTTCAACTCGCTGCCAAATGTTACCGGCAACGTGATCTTTCCCTTTGGCTTACTCCTTCCCGGGTTGATTCCTTGAAATGTACCGGTCTCTTCGAGCTCGCTGTCAGGGATCTGGAGTTTCTGGAGCACCATGGAGGAGATCAGGTTCAAGCCGGCCCCGCCATCAACTAGCATCTTGGTGACTTTGAGGTTGCGGATAGTTGGTGAAACCAACATCGGCAAGCACCCGACCGCAATTATGCGATCAGGGTGGTCCTCAATATCAAAGATGATAGGCGTGCTGGACCATTTCAGAGGCTTGCGTGACTCGACGGGTGGTTCTGCTGCATTAACTTCCCGCACCCACTACTTGAGTTGGCAGTGTGAAGTATGCAGAGAAGCACCACCGTCAACGCATAGGACCTCTGTGGCTTTCTGGAACTCCTGCTCATCAGTCTCATCATCATCCATGTCTTCATCGTCGTCGTCATCTTCATCCTTGTCGCGGCCGCGAGGAGGTCTGTCTCCTTGCCGCTGCTTGGCCTTGCCGCGGCGTCCTCCTCGGCCGAGACATTTCTTGCCGGATCCTCCAGCACCTTCCTGGGCTTTCTCCTTGTCGCGCCGCTCGTATTCAGCTCTCTGTTGCTCAACAAGCTGCTCGACTTTCTTGCAGCTCTGGAGATCGTGGCCCTTGGTGCGGTGAATCTTGCAATACTGCTTGCTGGTACCGTCCTGCTTGTCGGCAACTGCCACCTCCGCGGCAACCTCCTTGCCGGAGCTGCCAGCTTTGGGCGTCTTGCCGGACTGCTCAACGACCAGCACCTCTTTTCCTTTCTTCTTCCTGTTGTTCCGCTGCTAGTTTTTCTTTGTCGGGGCAGCATCCTCACTGTCAGACCCTCCTGCTCCTATATTCTCTCCGGGGAGTCTCCTCCCTTCCTCAACATGTGCGCACTTGTCGGCCAGGGCATATAGCTCACTGACGTCTCTGATCTTGCACATCGCCATTTCCTCCCGCATCCTGCGGTTTCGCACGTTCTGGTGGAACGCGCTGATTACCGCGGCAGGGTGGACATCTGGGATGTTGTGCTGTACACTGCTGAATCTCTGAATGTACTTGCGCAGGGGCTCTCCTTCCTTCTGGGCGAGCAGATGAAGGTCACTCTCTTGGCCATGAGGCTTGTGGCCGCCTGTGAAGGCGCCGACAAACTGATGGCATAGATCCGCCCAAGAGGATATGGAGTTGTCCGGCAAGTGCATGAGCTAGGATCTGACGTTGGGTTTGAGCACCAGCGGGAAGTAGTTGGCAAGGATCTTGTCGTCCCGTCCCCCGGCAGCCTGCACCGCAATGGTGTAGATGCTGAGGAACTCCGACGGATGCGTCTTGCCGTCGTACTTCTCCGGTACGTCTGGCTTGAAGTTCTTCGTGCTGGGCCACTGGACTTGCCGCGGCTCATGAGTGAACGCAGGGCAACCTACCGCATACGGCAAGTCGCCTGGTTCCCCTGGTGCGTGCATGTCGACAAAGGGCCCAGCGCGCTTGTTGGATTGACGTCGCGCTTCTCTTCGGCGCTTGATGCGAGTACGAGCGTCTTCTTGCTATCGATCGCGAAGAACTTGGCGCTGATCGCAACGAGCTCGTGGATCCGACGATGCGGTGGAGTCACTGTCGAGGTGGATCCGACGAGTCGGCGATCTTGGCCTTCGGGGTGGTGATTGCATGGTGGTTGCACCCCCTCCAGTTTCGTCGCCACCGGCTCGTGCCTGGCAACCCTGCCGCGGCTGCGACGCGCTCGGCTGCCGCAGAGTGTCGCCGTTGGCGTAGCCGATGAGACTCTGAATGGTGGCCCTCCATTCATCGATCTTGTCCGACGTCGGAGGGTAATCCAGGAGCAGTTGAGCTCGCGCCAAAGCTTCTGCCAGAGTGGTGGGTGGCAGTGGCGGACGGCGCGAGGAGCGGGATATGCTCGAACTTCTAACTATGTTAGAAGAAGCATTTTCCCGTCCGGGCGACCGTGTCTCGCTCGTGCTGGCACGTTGGCGTGCATGCTGGTCTTGAGCGCCCCGGGATCCACCAGCTTGATCTTGGCCCAACAAACGTATGGTACTGCGAGTACCATGACGTTGTCGGTCCTGCGCCTCCTGAGATGGGCGCGGAACAAGCGCGGACGTCGAGGTCTGCGCCGCCTTGCCCTTGGACCTGGCAGCGTCGTGAGCTTCCTCGTCGACGTCCGTCCTTCCGCCGGCGTCTACCCCACCAGCCGTTTGCTCCGGTGGCGGTGGGATCGACGTGGACGGAACAGCTGCCTCCGAAGCCTTCTTCTTCAGTGGCATGTTGATGAAGGAAAATGAAGATCTAGCTCGTGTGAACGCCGGATCAGGTTCACGCAATCTCGACGCCCCCTACCTGGCGCGCCAAAGATGTCGGGGAAACTGATCCACGAACACCTATGGGGCCGGCGGACCGAGCCCCTTTTGGTTCGGCGGGGGGCGGAGGTCGCACGAAGAGCGGATCGAGGCGAAGCACACGAGTAGTTTACCCAGCTTCGGAGCTCTCCGGAGAGATAACACTCCTACTGCTGCTTGTCTGATTCTATTATGTTCTTGCTCAAGAGAGCTAAGTGTTTCTCTAGCTTCCGAATGATCCGAACCCCCTCTACGTTGCGCATGGGCCTCCTTTTATATGCTCAAGGGGTCACCGACAGGTGGCAACACGGAGAAGGGTAAAAATGTAAAAAGAGAGGTGGTTGGTACAGTTACTTGTACAGTGCACCCTCCCTAACCCTGACGGCAGGGGACAAGGGCATTAAATGCCCGTCTGCGTCGCCCAAACAGTGCAGAAAGGTACCGTCAGGGACGCCACCGCTCGCCATGATGGCGATCTTGTCAGCTTCGCATGTCACCGCGCACCGTTGGCTGCACAGCCTCCCGCCACACGCGCCTGGAAAGGCCCCCAGAGCGACACATTGGTGGATGCGCTGGAGCGTGGGCACAGAGTGGCCGCCTACCGCGGCAAGCGCCTTGCCGCGGCCGTTGTCTTGTCGGGTCCGAAAGCTTGTCGCTCACCGGGCCCTGATATGCCTTGGTTGGTCTTCCCGGCAAGCTCCTCTTGTCGGGGCCTTGTCGCCTTGCCGAGACGCGTGGCGCGTCGCGGCAAGTTCCTTGGGATGCCTTGGTTGGCCTTCCCGGCAAGCTCCTCTTGCCGGGGCCTTGTCTTGAATACTTTGTTCTTGAATGGCTCCAAAGGAACCATGGAGGACCTTGGCGGTCGCCTGGCAAGCCTTGCCGCGGGGCGCTGCAACTGCCCGTGCACAAGTTCGGGATACTAGGGTACCCCTATTCTAGTACACCGACAACGAGGGCATGCACCAGCATAGGAAGACAGACATCAAGCCTGGCGCGACACACACAACCTCACACAGGCCGAAAACCGCATATAGACTCCATCCGAACTGCGCCGTGACGTCGCCCGATACAGAGGAGTCGCACACCCCCTATGGTTCACCGATGAAGTAATGGAACATCAGTTCCCAGGAGATTTTAAACCCGTAAACATTGAATCATATGACGGCACCATAGATACCACAGTATGGATTGAAGACTGTCTTCTCCATATCCACATGGCCCGCGGTGATGACCTACATGCCATCAAGTACCTCCCCCTAAAACTTAAGGGACCAACTCGTCATTGGCTGAACAGCCTCCCTGAAAACTCTATTGGAAGCTGGGAAGACTTGGAGGATGCCTTTAGAGACAACTTCCAAGGTACCTATGTTCGGCCCCCGAATGCCGATGACCTTAGTCAATCCAGCAACCCGGTGAGTCAGTCCGGAAGCTATGGAACAGGTTCTTAATTAAAAAGAACCAAATTGTGGATTGTCCAGAACCCGAAGCCCTCACGGCCTTCAAACACAGTGTCCAAGACGAGTGGCTTGCCCGACACCTCGGCCGAGAGAAACCTGTCAGGACCCCGACTCGATGCCACATAGGTCTAGCATGTAACACCTCATATCACTTTGCGGCCTCACGCACGGTATTCCCACGGGTGTCGCCTTACCTTTGCCCGGGACCGTTTGCGTCTTTTGGCACATGTATATGATAGTGTCGCTAGCACCCATATGATAAGGAGCCCGGGCTGACATGGCTAGTCGTAAACCCAAAGTGACACAGACTTACAGGGACAGGCATCCATGACCCAGCATCGAACGTGTCGGTCATCAGCGAGTGAATCCAGGCTGTAGCACTGGGCTAGCAGGACTCCGGTGAACCGGGCTGTAGCAGGCTAACAAGACTCCGGTATTCATCGCGTGACATTTCCCCGAAGGGACAGACACAGGAACGAAGAAGGACACATGCCGGCCAGCCTAAGTGTTCCGGAGCAGTAGCAAGCTACCATGGCTCGGTGGAAACACTAGGAGACATTTCCCGGTAAGAGAGGCTACTAAGGATAAACAACTAGATAGTCAGATCCCACACATACCAAGCATTTCAATCATACACACAATATGCTCGATATGTGCAAATACAACATGGCATCACAACATGACTCTATGACTCAAGTAAATATTCAATAGGCTCCGAGGAGCAAGATATTACAAACATGGGTCTCATGACCCAACATTCAGAGCATACAAATCAAAGCACAAGCAGAAGCTATCATGTCTGAGTACAGACATCTATAAATGAAAAAGGCTGAGAAGCCTGACTATCTACCAAATCCTGCCGAGGCACAAGATCGTAGCTGAGGTAACAAGCTAAACGTCGAAGACCACGTGGAGCTACTAGTGAGACCGAAGTCTCTCTGCAAAAACATAAAATAGGCAAACGTGAGTACAAATGTACCCAGCAAGACTTACATCAGAACTATCTACATATGCATCATTATCAACAAAGGGGATGGTGGGGTTTAACTGCAGCAAGCCAGCTTTGACTCGGTGGCTATCCTAAACTACGACTGCAATGTAACTCTTTTGAGGTGGCGCACACGAGTCCACATATTCACCATATCAATACACCCCTATGGATCCGCTCCCGTCTCCTTACGAGAACGCCATCCATAGCACTCACGCTTATCTTGCGTATTTTAGGGTATCCACTTTCACTTGTCTATGAACTGATATAAGCAACCCAGAAGTCCTTTTCCGCGGACACGGCTATTCGAATAGATGATGTTAACCCTGCAGGGGTGTACTTCTTCACACATGCTGTCACCACTTACCGCCGTTTACACGACATGTACTCGGCAACCTTCAAACGGAAGCCCAACGTGGGTGTCGGCCACGGCCTACCTAAACACTCAAGTCTCTAGTCCAGGTTTATCGCCTATTCGGGTTCCATCCATGAGGAGATCCGGCCGGAGTTTCGCTCACAGCCCCAAACGATGTGAACAGGGTTCCGTGACACCAAACGGGCGCCTGGTTTACCCGGCCACGTGCCTACCGCATCACAGCCCACCCCTACGGTCAGCGCTGCGCACGGCCTCCAGCATACTACAAACACCAGAAACTACTTGCAACTCCTGGACAGAGGACAAGGGTGATCAAGAAGCCGAGAGGGTCCATTGGTTTCGGGCCCAATGCGTGGTAATAGCTGAATCATGGATCACAAACACAGAACTCAGTTCCTGAGGACGGCTGCAATGAGACAACCCACCATGTACTCCTACATGGCCTCTCACCGCTACCTTTACCAAATCGTGTTCACACACTTAGCTCACACACAGTAGGACATGTTCACACACCTCTGATTCATCCCCGATGAATCAGACCTGACTCAACTCTAAGCAGTAGCAGGCATGACAAACAAGCATGAATGAGTAGGCACAACAGGGCTCAAACAACTCCTACTCATGCTAGTGGGTTTCATCTATTTACTGTGGCAATGACAGGTCATGCAAAGGATAAAGGGGTTCAGCTACCGCAGCAAGTAACAGATGAATCGTTGTTGTCCTAATGCAGTAAAAGAGAGCAGGAACGAGAGCGTAGGATTGTATCGGAATGAACAAGGGGGTTTTGCTTGCCTGGCACTTCTGAAGATAACATTGAGTCTTCATCAGTGTTAACGATCACATCATCGGTATCGCGTCTATCGAGAGGGGACAAATACCGGCAACACAGAAAGGAACACAATCAATGCAATGCACAATATGATGCATGCTCATGACAGGGCAATATGAATGTGTTTTGAGCTAATGCAACTAGCAACAGATTAAATGAAGTTGGTTTGAATATAATATTCAAATTCAAACTCCATATGTGATTATTCAAATGCCATTTAATTGATTTGTGCTAAACAGCAGCTATAAGTTGTTCTGACATGCATGAAAATGGTACAGATGGATTCCTTGAATTTTTCTGATAATTTTTCATATATAATTTATTTAATTTGGAGTTACGGTTGAATTTCTATGATTTATTGAAGTTTTAGCTATTTTCTGGAATTTCCTGAATATTTTTAAATCCAGAAAATACTTATTGCGTCAGCCCCACGTCACTGTGACGTCAGCAGAGTCAACTGGGCGCCCCAGGTCAAACCTGACTAGTGGGGCCCACTGGTCAGTGACTAGTGCTGGTTAGTGACAATGACAGGTGGGACCAGGTCAACAGCCACGTCAGCTTGGTCAAAGCTGACGTGTGGGCCCATGGTGGTTAGATTAAAACTAAACAGAAAATAAACTAAGATTAATTAAGACGTGGGGCCCAGTGCCAGTGACACGGTGCGGTGATTAGTGGCTAACTAAGCCAGCCACGTCAGCAAGTGACGCCGGCGACCACGGCGACGGCGAGACCTCGCCGGAGTTGCTCGGGACGGTGCTACAGCCCGCGGCTGGTCGCGCTGAGGGCACCAAGGGTGAGCCCGTGCTCCCGCGCATCTAGGGGGACCCACGAGAGGGCGTGGGGTGGCCGGAGTTGAGCGCGGCATCGACCCCGGCGGCGGCCGGAGCTCGGGGGTTCGCGGGACCGGCGCTGCGGTGTGCAAACGAGACGGTTGTCGCGCTAGTTTTACTCTACGGGACGTAACGAGTGCAACGGACGCATGCGTGGGACCAAAAGGTCACCGGGGCTTCACCGGCGACGAGCCCGTGCGGCGGAGCGTCTCGGCTCCGGTGGAGGGAGCGGCTGGAACTCGAAATCGGACATGGGGTTAGGGGGAAACGAAGCAGGGGCTCACGGAGATCACGATGAGACGGTCGGCGTGCTCGGGGAAGGCCTGGGGCAACGGGACAGCGACGGCGATCTCCGGCGACCGAAGCTTGAAGACGAGTCGATGCGGTCGAGTTGGGGCGTCCGAGCGCTCGGGGCTTGCTCGAGGCGACGTAACAGGCGGTGGCGGAGTTTGCAGACTACACGGGGAGGCGAGAGGAGCATGGTGGGCGTGGTGGCAGCGAACGACGGCGGCTGCTCTCTGTTCGGGCGAAGAACGAAGAGGGAGAGGGGAAGGAGAGCAGCGAGTGAGGGAGAGGAGAGAGGGCCACCAGGGGGGGTTCGTGGCATCGTGGTGGCGTGAGGGGGAGGCTCGGGAACGCCTCGGTGGAAGCAGGAGGTGGCCGGGGCCTCTCGGGCGCGCGCCACGCCTCGCCTCTGTTCGTCCTCCTGGCAGAGGAGGAAGAAGACAAGGGGGAGGAGGTGGGCTGGGCCGGCCAGATGGGCCTGGTGGGCTGCAGAGGTAAGTCCAGGTAAGGTTTCTCTCCTCTGTCTTTTATCTCTATTTCAGTTCTGTTTTCTTTATTTAATCTGTTTTGCCACTGTTTTGAATTTTCAAAAAAATTCAAACAATGCCAAAAACGCCTCTGAATATTTTATATTGCTAGATGGACTTTTCCAAAAGCTTATAAAATATTTCAGGGGTATTTGAAATTATATTCTAATTATATGAATATAATTCAAATTCAAATAGCTAATGAATTAAATCCAAAGTCCCAAAAATAATTCCTTAAAAATGTTCAATATTTTGGTTGGGACCAGAACCCTTACCAAAAATTATCAAACATTTAAGAAGAGCATTTTGGAGCAATGAATGAGATTTCTAGGGTTTTTGCCCCTCTTTTATTTAAGTTTTTGAGGCTTCCAAAATTCCTCAGTTCAAGTTTCGAAAATATAGACATGATGCACACATGAAGCTAGCCTAGAGCACTACCAGCAGCTAGGGATGTGACAACTCACCCCCACTAAACAAGAATCTCGTCTCGAGATTCGAGCGTAGGGTAAGGTGAAGGGGGAACGCAACTAGTACAATCTTCACGATCCAGGTTGCACTTCATAGGAACGTTGATTCGATCACCATCATTGTCTTGATGTCTTGCTCTGAGAACTCCAACTAGCATGACGAGAAGAGGAAAGGAAAACTCTAGAAGAATCTATCCTCTCGAAGATCAATCAATTTAGGATCAGCTCACAAAGTGAGTCCTAGCAACATCTCTTGAGCTGAGACACGAAGCATACATCTGAAGAGATGGAGTGAGACAGATGACGAGGGCTCGCTAAGTAGACAACAATTTTCACGCTTAAGACGGTGGTGAACGGTTGTCAACGTAGCGAGGAGTTGAGTTGCCATGATACCATAACGATACACCTTAGGGAAGGTGACTCGTAGAGATATTCCCTTAAGTGGCAAAAAGAATTACTTTTGATTCAGAGATCATTGAAACTCTTTAAACCAGCCTAAGACAATCCTCGAGCGATCGTTTGGAGGGGGTCGGTAGAATGGCATACTCAAACTTGGATGATGTGGATTACCTTGTTGAAGACAACGTAATGGATGAATTTGCTTATCACCGGTAATGGAAGAGACCCATGGTAGAATGACACATTGGCGGTGCAAGCTGGGAACAAAATGCAAATGCTGGGAATGATTCTGGTAACTGGGGAAGAGCCCAACAATAGGGAGTGAATTCACTGTTTGAAGAGGTCATAGCATTGCCGAGGAAACTGAGAGTAATCCCAGTTAGAGCCGATGATAACACGTAACGCTTGTGCGTGCTCTCAAGAACTTGAGCATTTCCACAATCATCAAGGTTTTATCAACATCCGTGTCAAGGGTGCCGACAGCACAACATACTACCATGATGAATAGCGATGGACGATGCACATGCAGAGGAGGATAACACTTTCTCAGATTTCACCTTAGCAAGGCCAAGGGAACGAAATCTGGATGATCGACCGAGAGACATTTAGCACTCCGCTTCTAATGTTCTCCTTGATGTGCTAGTGTAACCCATTCATAGATATGGTTTGATATCTAGAACATCAAGTAAAAAGGTCGGACTTCAGAACACAGAAATCCATAGGGGCAACTAGGGAGTAAATCCTACGAAATCCCTATGGGGAGGTGGCCAACTTCTCCAATCAAGATACTACAATATTAGGTCTGCGGGGTGTGTTGGCCACGACATCCACTTTACCGGTTATCGTGAGACCAATATTACATTTCTTGGGAAATGTTCCAAACCATCATATCTGCCTGAGATTCAGATCTGGTTGGTGTCAGGATATTCCAGACTCATCGAGTCTAGGAAGAAAAACGAAAGTTTGCAACACAAATCGATGAGATGACGTTACGAGATTCTCGGGAATGAACTACGATAGCAAGCTCCAAACATGAGCTGGTTCTGCTACTAACATGTGAACACGTTGTCCCAGACAAGCATGGCCACGTAGTAGTCTTATAATCAAACACTACCGAGTTCAGGTGGGGAACCATAATCGAGGATATCGAAGTCTTTACGCAAGTCCATGGATTAGATCCCAAGCATAGACTTCTTTTCCTTGAACAAGGCAATCAGTGGCTTAGTGTGCTAGGGACACATATAGAATGAAGGTTGCAAGTCTCCAGACTACAGAATACTTCGCACGTGTGCATGACTGATTTGGGATGATTCCAAAGGAAACAAAACAATCTTTCTGAAATTCACGGCGGCAACTTTCACCAAAAGCACGTGTATAAGAGGAAGTCACTCCTTTCATCAAACAAATACTTCATGAGCTAGCATGAAGAAAATGCTTTCCAAAAGTTTCCAACACTAGCTTGATGTTCAACAACATCATGGAGGAGATAAGGATGTTGCCAATGGGCTCAACAACAATTCATCTAGGTTTCCTTTTAAAAGGAATTCCATAGTTAAGTGAACACGGTGATAGCATTGATCACACCAAAGATGTAATGGTGTATGCTCGAGGGATCAACCACGAATAAGACAACATTACGAGCATTGTTGGTACTGATTTGATTTGACGATAGCCCACACTCAAATCAAAGGATTGATAAGACAATAGGTCCAGCAACTGATCACAGGGACCAATCGATGAAGATATCATCTTTCTTCAACACACACTACACAAGATTATCCCTTTGGAACGAACTAAGTCAGGCAAGCTTTTATCCTCCAACTCTCCAAGTTGTTGTCTAGCTTAACCAACTAGCTCAGGGTATCCAACACGGATTCTTGGAGAAGGGGTGGTTTACAGGAATAAACCAACTTGATCACGAACTCAACATAGCGGTCAGGTGACAACCTGGTAATACTTCTGAGAAGATATTCAGAAAATCACGAACCACCGGTATGTTACTAAGCTCGAGAACAATCTCGCTTTTGAGGGCAAGACGATATGATCAAATGAGTGAGGACTTGACAAGATCCTAACTCATCAATCGAAGGGTGCACCGAAATAAGGACTAGGTAGCACGATCAGTCTTAGAAAGATGATTCAAAAACCAACACGCTAAGAATGAGGTTATCGTCCATTTAACTACCAAGCAACGAGGTTGCTGGGAGTATTGATTTCACACATCACAATTCATTTGTCGGTATTCCGGTTGCATCAACACGAGGGCCGAGGAATGACTAATGATGGTGAGAAGTATCACTACGTCAAAATTCATGAGAGTTGGTGCAGTTCTCATGACAATTCTGACATAAAGGGGGTAATACTCCAAGGTAGAACAAAACCAAAAGCTGGATTGGCATTTGATCTGCGGAATACAACTATTTTGACCCAATCCTAGATATGGAAGAGGTATTGGAGTTTGTTTCTCCTAGTCATTCTGCGATAGAATGGCTTGACGGACCACAAGAGTAATAGGCATCGATAAACGAACACACGCATACTCTTGACTATCAATTGATAGACGAAGGTCAGAATGCAACTAAAGAGAACAACTCAAAGGAACATATAATTTTCTGAGTTGTGGATGCATAGATTAGTATGTCGAACCAAGTTCAACATATTTCTTCCGGATAACCCATGCGGAAAGGTAGAACTGGCAGAGCCACAATATATAATGGAGAACTCATCAAAAATAATCCTGTTGTGATATTTCAGTTCAACGAGGAACTTCTGCCATAAGTAGTTCATGGTATTTGGAAGAAGAAGATACCACGGACTTCAAGGACTATCGCAAAGGTTACTAATATCCTAAAGGCACTAGCAATTACTATCAACATGAAGTAGGTAGAGTGAATCTCGGGTTCAGAACCCAGGAGTAGAATACCTACTACTAAGTAGCATCACGGGACGCTTTCGAGAATGATGGCCAGAATCATCACACTGGGAACACAAATCATGGCTAAATTACTAGATGATCCCCTAAGACACCTAGGGTCATAATAATAATTCCAACATATATGTCGAGGTAATAATTACCTCAACACACCGATTAGTGTGGTTAATCTGGCCCAAAGGAACATCGAAGCGGGAGGAAGGAATTTGCAAATGCATTAGACTACTTAGAAACCTGGGATGACTCAGACAGCATAACGGCTGTAAATGCTCAGAAGAGATTTAAGACATTCACAAAAAATGGTGGCATAACCACTCAGAAGCACAATATCAAGGTTTCGAGATCAACAATTAGCATATGGAAGTAGTAGGAACTGAACTGAGACTTAAATCCAACAATCTTATAAGTCCACTGATTAGTAACACGTGATCCTGATAGAAAGAAGAGATAGCCTAGTTCTTAATCCCCACAGGAAAGATAAGATGACTCAGATCAGAAGGCATAAGGTATAAGGAGTAAAAAGAGCCTTACGTTCCATCCCACAATCAATTCCCTTACATAACTAAAGAATTTCTAGACTCAACTTCGACCAGTTTGGCTTGGTAATCCTACAGGCAGTCAAGCTCTGATACCAACGCTGTCAGGACCCCGACTCGATGCCACATAGGTCTAGCATGTAACACCTCATATCACTTTGCGGCCTCACGCACGGTATTCCCACGGGTGTCGCCTTACCTTTGCCCGGGACCGTTTGCGTCTTTTGGCACACGTATATGATAGTGTCGCTAGCACCCATATGATAAGGAGCCCGGGCTGACATGGCTAGTCGTAAACCCAAAGTGACACAGACTTACAGGGACAGGCATCCATGACCCAGCATCGAACGTGTCGGTCATCAGCGAGTGAATCCAGGCTGTAGCACTGGGCTAGCAGGACTCCGGTGAACCGGGCTGTAGCAGGCTAACAAGACTCCGGTATTCATCGCGTGACATTTCCCCGAAGGGACAGACACAGGAACGAAGAAGGACACATGCCGGCCAGCCTAAGTGTTCCGGAGCAGTAGCAAGCTACCATGGCTCGGTGGAAACACTAGGAGACATTTCCCGGTAAGAGAGGCTACTAAGGATAAACAACTAGATAGTCAGATCCCACACATACCAAGCATTTCAATCATACACACAATATGCTCGATATGTGCAAATACAACATGGCATCACAACATGACTCTATGACTCAAGTAAATATTCAATAGGCTCCGAGGAGCGAGATATTACAAACATGGGTCTCATGACCCAACATTCAGAGCATACAAATCAAAGCACAAGCGGAAGCTATCATGTCTGAGTACAGACATCTATAAATGAAAAAGGCTGAGAAGCCTCACTATCTACCAAATCCTGCCGAGGCACAAGATCGTAGCTGAGGTAACAAGCTAAACGTCGAAGACCACGTGGAACACTAGTGAGACCGAAGTCTCTCTGCAAAAACATAAAATAGGCAAACGTGAGTACAAATGTACCCAGCAAGACTTACATCAGAACTATCTACATATGCATCATTATCAACAAAGGGGATGGTGGGGTTTAACTGCAGCAAGCCAGCTTTGACTCGGTGGCTATCCTAAACTACGACTGCAATGTAACTCTTTTGAGGTGGCGCACACGAGTCCACATATTCACCATATCAATACACCCCTATGGATCCGCTCCCGTCTCCCTACGAGAACGCCATCCATAGCACTCACGCTTATCTTGCGTATTTTAGGGTATCCACTTTCACTTGTCTATGAACTGATATAAGCAACCCAGAAGTCCTTTTCTGCGGACACGGCTATTCGAATAGATGATGTTAACCCTGCAGGGGTGTAGTTCTTCACACACGCTCTCACCACTTACCGCCGTTTACACGACATGTACTCGGCAACCTTCAAGCGGAAGCCCAACGTGGGTGTCGGCCACGGCCTACCTAAACACTCAAGTCTCTAGTCCAGGTTTATCGCCTATTCGGGTTCCATCCATGAGGAGATCCGGCCGGAGTTTCGCTCACAGCCCCAAACGATGTGAACAGGGTTCCGTGACACCAAATGGGCGCCCGGTTTACCCGGCCACGTGCCTACCGCATCACAGCCCACCCCTACGGTCAGCGCTGCGCACGGCCTCCAGCATACTACAAACACCAGAAACTACTTGCAACTCCTGGACAGAGGACAAGGGTGATCAAGAAGCCGAGAGGGTCCATTGGTTTCGGGCCCAATGCGTGGTAGTAGCTGAATCATGGATCACAAACACAGAACTCAGTTCCTGAGGACAGCTGCAATGAGACAACCCACCATGTACTCCTACATGGCCTCTCACCGCTACCTTTACCAAATCGTGTTCACACACTTAGCTCACACACAGTAGGACATGTTCACACACCTCTGATTCATCCCCGATGAATCAGACCTGACTCAACTCTAAGCAGTAGTAGGCATGACAAACAAGCATGAATGAGTAGGCACAACAGGGCTCAAACAACTCCTACTCATGCTAGTGGGTTTCATCTATTTACTGTGGCAATGACAGGTCATGCAAAGGATAAAGGGGTTCAGCTACCGCAGCAAGTAACAAATGAATCGTTGTTGTCCTAATGCAGTAAAAGAGAGCAGGAGCGAGAGAGTAGGATTGTATCGGAATGAACAAGGGGGTTTTGCTTGCCTGGCACTTCTGAAGATAACATTGAGTCTTCATCAGTGTCAATGATCACATCATCGGTATCGCGTCTATCGAGAGGGGACAAATACCGGCAACACAGAAAGGAACACAATCAATGCAATGCACAATATGATGCATGCTCATGACAGGGCAATATGAATGTGTTTTGAGCTAATGCAACTAGCAACAGATTAAATGAAGTTGGTTTGAATATAATATTCAAATTCAAACTCCATATGTGATTATTCAAATGCCATTTAATTGATTTGTGCTAAACAGCAGCTATAAGTTGTTCTGACATGCATGAAAATGGTACAGATGGATTCCTTGAATTTTTCTGATAATTTTTCATATATAATTTATTTAATTTGGAGTTACGGTTGAATTTCTATGATTTATTGAAGTTTTAGCTATTTTCTGGAATTTCCTGAATATTTTTAAATCCAGAAAATACTTATTGCGTCAGCCCCACGTCACTGTGACGTCAGCAGAGTCAACTGGGCGCCCTAGGTCAAACCTGACCAGTGGGGCCCACTGGTCAGTGACTAGTGCTGGTTAGTGACAATGACAGGTGGGACCAGGTCAACAGCCACGTCAGCTTGGTCAAAGCTGACGTGTGGGCCCATGGTGGTTAGATTAAAACTAAACAGAAAATAAACTAAGATTAATTAAGACGTGGGGCCCAGTGCCAGTAACACGGTGCGGTGATTAGTGGCTAACTAAGCCAGCCACGTCAGCAAGTGACGCCGGCGACCACGGCGACGGCGAGACCTCGCCGGAGTTGCTCGGGACGGCGCTACAGCCCGCGGCTGGTCGCGCTAAGGGCACCAAGGGTGAGCCCGTGCTCCCGCGCATCTAGGGGGACCCACGAGAGGGCGTGGGGTGGCCGGAGTTGAGCGCGGCATCGACCCCGGCGGTGGCCGGAGCTCGGGGGTTCGCGGGACCGGTGCTGCGGTGTGCAAACGAGACGGTTGTCGCGCTAGTTTTACTCTACGGGACGTAATGAGTGCAACGGACGCATGCGTGGGACCAAAAGGTCACCGGGGCTTCACCGGCGACGAGCCCGTGCGGCGGAGCGTCTCGGCTCCGGTGGAGGGAGCGGCTGGAACTCGAAATCGGACATGGGGTTAGGGGGAAACGAAGCAGGGGCTCACGGAGATCACGATGAGACGGTCGGCGTGCTCGGGGAAGGCCTGGGGCGACGGGATAGCGACGGCGATCTCCGGCGACCGAAGCTTGAAGACGAGTCGATGCGGTCGAGTTGGGGCATCCAAGTGCTCGGGGCTTGCTCGAGGCGACGTAACAGGCGGTGGCGGAGTTTGCAGACTACACGGGGAGGCGAGAGGAGCATGGTGGGCGTGGTGGCAGCGAACGACGGCGGCGGCTCTCTGTTTGGGCGAAGAACGAAGAGGGAGAGGGGAAGGAGAGCAGCGAGTGAGGGAGAGGAGAGAGGGCCACCAGGGGGGGTTCGTGGCATCGTGGTGGCGTGAGGGGGAGGCTCGGGAACGCCTCGGTGGAAGTAGGAGGTGGCCGGGGCCTCTCGGGCGCGCGCCACGCCTCGCCTCTGTTCGTCCTCCTGGCAGAGGAGGAAGAAGACAAGGGGGAGGAGGTGGGCTGGGCCGGCCAGATGGGCCTGGTGGGCTGCAGAGGTAAGTCCAGGTAAGGTTTCTCTCCTCTGTCTTTTATCTCTATTTCAGTTATGTTTTCTTTATTTAATCTGTTTTGCCACTGTTTTGAATTTTAAAAATAATTCAAACAATGCCAAAAACGCCTCTGAATATTTTATATTGCTAGATGGACTTTTCCAAAAGCTTATAAAATATTTCAGGGGTATTTGAAATTATATTCTAATTATATGAATATAATTCAAATTCAAATAGCTGAATTAAATCCAAAGTCCCAAAAATAATTCCTTAAAAATGTTCAATATTTCGGTTGGGACCAGAACCCTTACCAAAAATTATCAAACATTTAAGAAGAGCATTTTGGAGCAATGAATGAGATTTCTAGGGTTTTTGCCCCTCTTTTATTTAAGTTTTTGAGGCTTCCAAAATTCCTCAGTTCAAGTTTCGAAAATATAGACATGATGCACACATGAAGCTAGCCTAGAGCACTACCAGCAGCTAGGGATGTGACAAAACCGAAGTCCATGGCAGCCCTTACCGCACTTATGACCCGCTTTTGCATGGGAGAAGATAGCAGGCTCGCTCATAGAAGCAATAACACCAGTGACCCAGGCACCTCTGAAGTCAGAGACTGCAATGGCAAACCACGACGCGACAAGAATAAGCATCGAAGCAATACAGAAGACACGGTGGTAAACGCCGGATTCAGTGGCTCAAAATCCGGACAACGGAAGAAGCCATTCAAAGGAAACAAAGATGGTCCGTCTAGTTTGGCCAGGATACTTGATCGGCCTTGCCAGAATCATGGCACCCCCGATAAACCTGCCAATCACACCAACAGAAACTGTTGGGTGTTTAAATAGGTCGGCAAGATCAACGTCGAACACCAGGGGAAAAGGCCGCCCAGCGAGGACGACGATCAAGAACCTCGCCCACCGAACACAGGGGGCAGGAGCAATTTCCCCCGAGGTCAAAATGGTGAATATGATCTATGTCACACACATCCCCAAGCAGGAGCGCAAGCGCGCATTAAGGGATGTCTACGTCGTAGAGCCGGTCTCCCCAAAATTCAACCCATGGTCGGCTTGCCGGATCACATTCGATCGAAAGGACCACCCGACCGGTATCCGTCATGGAGGATCAGCAGCTCTGGTCCTCGATCCAATAATTGACGGATTCCATCTCACGCGAGTCCTCATGGACGATGGCAGCAGCCTTAACCTACTCTATCAGGACACCATCCACAAAATGGGTATCGATCTGTCAAGAATCAAGCCCACAAAAACTACCTTTAAAGGAGTAATACCTGGCATAGAGGCCCGCTGCTCGGGCTCCATAATGTTGGAAGTTGTCTTCGGCTTGCCCGATAACTTCTGTAGTGAAGACTTGATCTTCGATATCATACCCTTCTGAAGTGGCTATCACGCACTACTCGGACGGACCGCTTTTGGCCGATTCAATGCGGTGCCGCACTATGCCTACTTAAAGCTCAAAATGCCTGGTCCACGCGGTGTTACAACAGTCAATGGAAACACAAAACACTCCCTCCGCACAGAGGAGCACACCATAACTCTTGCAGCCGAGGTACAGAGCGGCCACTTTAAGCCGCACACCTCGTCGGTCACCAAACTGCCGGACCCTTTTAGAAGAGTCTGGACAGCTTCGCTAGCTAGTGGTTCGATACATCCAGAGCTAGACTAGCAGTTCTGCCTCCGCCGATCGCTGGGCACACCAGCGGAATTCTCACCACGCATGCATCATTACGCACTCAAAATACCTTGGGCATCGGCGGAGGCACAATACGGGAAGGTCTATAGTGCAGCTCGACCCTATGTGATCTTCCACCTTTTTTGCCACGGGTGCGTTCGAGCCCATGTATCCTACGGACTTACAAGGACTCACTCCGAGCCCGATCCTGTATGGCAAACAAAGGACCGTTTCCTTCAAGGAACCCCTATCTACGGGACGAAAGCAGCGCAGACGTGTGGCAGGATATCCAAAGGACTCTTCGGACCAAACCTTATTTACAAGGACCTGTACTGAGCTTTTCTCCTTGTTATTAGACCCCGGCATGTAAAATGACTTCTCTACTTATGGTACCTCCCTGTACAATCACATCTTGACGTGTCAATCAAATTCTAGTAGCGACAACTAGTAGCGACAATTTCTTTTTGGTATCTACTTTATTTATAAAACTGTAGTCCGTCTCTCCAGTTGTTGCACATACCTCGACACCCATTGCCAGGGGCTCCATTCGGCCACTCACGAGCCACTAAACAAAAGCCCGAACAACTTTGAAGCACACTTCGGCATCCTGATCATGGCATTATATGCATCGGCTCTAAATCATGTCTTTGGTCAATAGTTGGGTTGCCCTGCTCCTGTGTTTACTACCTTATGTTCCGTTTGTTCGGCTAGGGTAGTAAAGGTAGAAATACTGCGATTGTGTTTCTGGTTCATCCGGTTAAGCACCTCAGTAGAGAAAGCCAAAAACTGACTATCATGATGCGGCGAGAGCTGGTCAGCCATTCGGTGACTTACTAAATCCTTAACTATTTTCCCGTTTTAAACGAAGGACTGTTTCTTTCAGTCTTACACGTAACGCATTCGCATTCGGATAATCAAATACGTACTAGGGGCTATTTTATAGCCCCATCGTCAAACTCTATGGCTATGTGAGAGCGGTAAAGCCGTATAGTCCGACTGCCTAGTTCGACGCACTAACACCTCCGTCATAGACCAAGACGTTGGGTCAAGAGTGTTAATGTGCCTTTCCGAACACCTCCATGGTATCTACGTGGGGGTCGAAGCCGATGATTGGAAAACTCTCAGACATTCAAAAATACGGCCGCACAGGAGGAAACAATTTTAGATAATAGTGCAAATATATTACAAAGCATTAAATATCCATAATACACACGATCGGGTTGTTCGGATACATTCATATGAATATGATGTCCTTTGAGCATTGACCCTCTATCAAACGAGCACCCTCAAGTACGTCATTTAAATAACGTTCCGGTGTGCGGTGGTCTTTGCCTTCGAGAGGACCCTCCACCGCGACAACGACGGCCTTCATCTTGGCCCAGTGCACTTTGACACGTGCGAAAGCCCTCTGTGCACCTTCTATGCACACCGACCGTTTGATGGCCTCAATACGGGGCACGGCATCAATGAGTTGCTGCACCGGGCCAAAATAAGAGCTCAGAACGGATTCAGCCGGCCACAACCGGAGTATAATCTCCTTCATGGGCGCTCAGGACTTCTTGTGCAGCTCAGCCCATTGTGCCATCCGGTCGTTTAGCAGTGTCGAATGCTCCTATTGCGACCAGAATAGCTTCTCTGTCGTATGCCCCTCCTGGGCTCGGTAGAACTGCATCGCGTCAGCCATGCTCTTCGGTAGATCCACAAAGGAGTCTGGAGAACTCCATAGTCGATTAAGTAAGGCATACCTCTGATCGCCAAACTTAGACTATAAAAGAAAGGGCTTACCAGCCGCTATCGGTCCGGCCTGTCGGAGCTCCTCGTGAGTCGTGCGGGTTTCTGAGCTTGCCTCTTGGGCGTCTTGAAGGGACTTGGTGAGTTTGGCCGCCTTTGCTTTATTGTCCTCCTCGAGGAGCTCGCACTTACGAGTCGCGTCCTTGAGCTCTTGCTCAATCTTGGATACGCGCTCCTCGAACTGGCTCCGTGTGGCTTGTTCCTCATACAAATCGGCATCCGCTTTCTTAGCGGCCGCATTGCCACCCTTGCCTGCTCATTTGCATGGGCAAGGTCACTTCGGAGGGTTTCGACCTCCGCAGCGCCATCTGCCATTATGCATATAATAGCGCATGAGCCTCACTCCAGCATTTGCAAAACCAATTTTGGTGGAATATGGAGCACTTGAAACAAACCTTGCGCTTCATCGAGCCGCTTGTAATCTGAATGTTGTCCTCCTCGACCAGCTTTAGCTTCCGCTTGAGTTCAGAAACTTCGACAGCCTGAGCGGTCGCCGCTAATAGTTGTTGGGGAACGTAGTAATTTCAAAAAATTCCTACGCACACGCAAGATCATGGTGATGCATAGCAATGAGAGGGGAGAGTGTTGTCCACGTACCCTCGTAGACCGAAAGCGGAAGCGTTAGAACAACGTGGTTGATGTAGTCGTACGTCTTCACGGCCCGACCGATCAAGCGCCGAAAGCACGGCGCCTCCGAGTTCTAGCACATGTTCATCTCGATGATGTCCCTCGAACTCTGATCCAGCCGAGTGTCAAGGGAGATTTCCGTCAGCACGACGGCGTGGTGATGATGATGATGTTCTACCGTCGCAGGGCTTCGCCTAAGCACTACTACAATATTATCAAGGACTATGGAGGAGGGGGGCACCGCACACGGCTAAGAGATCAATGATCTATTGTTGTGTATAGAGGTGCCCCCTGCCCCCGTATATAAAGGGGCAAGGGGGGAGGGGGCGGCCCGCCAGGGAGGAGGCGCGCCAAGGGGAGTCCTACTCCCACCGGGAGTAGGACACCCTCCCTTCCTTGTTGGATTAGGAGAAGGGGGGAAAGAGGAGGGAGAGAGAGGAAGGAAAGGGGGGGCGCCGCCCCCTCTCCTTGTCCTATTCGGACTAGGGGGGAGGGGCGCGCGGCCCTGCCCTGGCCTCCTTTCCTCTTCTCCACTAAGGCCCACAATGGCCCATTAAGCCCCCGGGGGGTTCCGGTAACCCCTCAGTACTCTGGTAAAATCCCAATTTTACCCGGAACACTTCTAACATCCAAATATAGGCTTCCAATATATCAATCTTCATGTCTCAACCATTTCGAGACTCCTCGTCATGTCCGTGATCACATTCGGGACCCCGAACAATCTCCGGTACATCAAAACTCATAAACTCATAATATAATCGTCATTGAAACTTTAAGCGTGCAGACCCTACGGGTTCGAGAACTATGTAGACATGACCGAGACATGTCTCCGATCAATAACCAATAGCGGAACCTGAATGCTCATATTGTCTCCTACATATTCTACGAAGATCTTTATCGGTTAAACCGCATAACAACATACATTGTTCCCTTTGTCATCGGTATGTTACTTGCCCGAGATTCGATCGTTGGTATCTCAATACCTAGTTCAATCTCGTTACCGGCAAGTCTCTTTACTCGTTATGTAATGCATCATTCCGTAACTAACTCATTAGCTACATTTCTTGCAAGGCTTATAGTGATGTGCATTACCGAGAGGGCCCAGAGATACCTCTCCGAAAATTGGAGTGACAAAACCTAATCTCGAAATACGCCAACTCAACATGTACCTTTGGAGACACCTGTAGAGCTCCTTTATAATCACCCAGTTACGTTGTGACGTTCGGTAGCACACAAAGTGTTCCTCCGGTAAATGGGGGTTGCATAATCTCATAGTTGTAGGAACATGTATAAGTCACGAAGAAAGCAATAGCAACATATTAAATGATTAATTGCTAAGCTAACGGAATGGGTCAAGTCAATCACATCATTCTCCTAATGATGTGATCCCGTTAATCAAATGATGTCTATGGTTAGGAAACATAACCATCTTTGATTAATGAGCTAGTCAAGTAGAGGCATACTAGTGACATTATGTTTGTCTATGTATTCACTCATGTATTATGTTTCCGGTTAATACAATTCTAGCATGAATAATAAACATTTATCATGATATAAGGAAATAAATAATGACTTTATTATTGCCTCTAGGGCATATTTCCTTCAGTCCGCCACTTGCACTAGAGTCAATAATCTAGATTACACAGTAATGGTTCTAACACCCATGGAGCCTTGGTGCTGATCATGTTTTGCTCGTGGAAGAGGCTTAGTCAACGGGTCTGCAACATTCAGATCCGTATGTATCTTGCAAATCTCTATGTCTCCCACCTGGACTTGGTCCCGGATGGAATTGAAGCGTCTCTTGATGTGCTTGGTCCTCTTGTGAAATATGGATTCCTTTGCCAAGGCAATTGCACCAGTATTGTCACAGAAGATCTTCATTGGTCCCGATGCACTAGGTATGACACCTAGATCGGATATGAACTCCTGCATCCAGACTCCTTCATTTGCTGCTTCCGAAGCAGCTATGTACTCCGCTTCACATGTAGATCCCGCCATGATGCTTTGTTTAGAACTGCACCAACTGACAGCTCCACCGTTCAATATAAACACGTATCCAGTTTGCGATTTAGAATCGTCCGAATCAGTGTCAAAGCTTGTATCGACGTAACCATTTACAACTAGCTCTTTGTCACCTCCATAAACGAGAAACATATCCTTAGTCCTTTTCAGGTATTTCAAGATATTCTTGACCGCTGTCCAGTGATCCACTCCTGGATTACTTTTGTACCTCCCTGCTAAACTTATTGCTAAGCATACATCAGGTCTGGTACACAGCATTGCATACATGATAGAGCCTATGGCTGAAGCATAGGGAACATCTTTCATTTTCTCTCTATCTTCTGTTGTGGTCGGGCATTGAGTCTGACTCAACTTCACACCTTGTAATACAGGCAAGAACCCTTTCTTTGCTTGATCCATTTTGAACTTTTTTGAAACTTTATCAAGGTATGTGCTTTGTGAAAGTCCAATTAAACATCTTGATCTATCTCTATAGATCTTGATGCCTAATATGTAAGCAGCTTCACCGAGGTCTTTCATTTAAAAACTTTTATTCAAGTATCTTTTTATGCTAACCAGCAATTCTATATCATTTCCAATTAACAATATGTCGTCTACATATAATATCAGAAATGCTATAGAGCTCCCACTCACTTTCTTGTAAATACAGGCTTCTCCAAAAGTCTGTTATCTGTATAAAACCATATGCTTTGATCACACTATCAAAGCGTTCATTCCAACTCCGAGAGGCTTGCACCAGTCCATAAATGGATCGCTGGAGCTTGCACACTTTGTTAGCACCTTTTGGATCGACAAAACCTTCTGGTTGCATCATATACAACTCTTCTTCCAGAAATCCATTCAGGAATGCAGTTTTGACATCCATTTGCCATATTTCATAATCATAAAATGCGGCAATTGCTAACATAATTCGGATAGACTTAAGCATCGCTATGGGTGAGAAAGTCTCATCGTAGTCAACTCCTTGAACTTGTCGAAAACCTTTCGCAACAAGTCAAACTTTGTAGACAGTTACATTACCATCAGCGTCAGTCTTCTTCTTGAAGATCCATTTATTCTCGTTGGCTTGCTGATCATCGAGCAAGTCAACCAAAGTCCATACTTTGTTCTCATACATGGATCCCATCTCAGATTTCATGGCCTCAAGCCATTTTGCAGAATCTGGGCTCATCATCGCGTCCTCATAGTTCGTAGGTTCGCCATGGTCAAGTAACATGACTTCCAGAATAGGATTACCGTACCATTCTGGTGCGGATCTTACTCTGGTAGACCTACGAGGTTCAGTAGAAACTTGATCTGAAGTTTCATGATCAATATCATTAGCTTCCTCACTAATTGGTGTAGTTGTCACAGGAACCGGTTCTTGTGATGTACTACTTTCCAATAAGGGAGCAGGTACAGTTACCTCATCAAGTTCTACTTTCCTCTGACTCACTTCTTTCGAGAGAAACTCCTTCTCTAGAAAGGATCCGAATTTAGCAACGAAAATCTTTCCCTTAGATCTGTGATAGAAGGTGTACCCAATAGTTTCTTTTGGGTATCCTATGAAGACACATTTCTCCGATTTGGGTTCGAGCTTATCTGGTTGAAGTTTCTTCACATAAGCATCGCAGCCCCAAACTTTAAGAAACAACAACTTTGGTTTCTTGCCAAACCATAGTTCATAAGGCGTCGTCTCAACGGATTTTGATGGTGCCCTATTTAACGTGAATGCGGTCGTCTCTAAAGCATAACCCCAAAACGATAGCGGTAAATCAGTAAGACACATCATAGATCGCACCATATCTCGTAAAGTACGATTACGATGTTCGGACACACCATTTCGTTGTGGTGTTCTGGGTGGCGTGAGTTGCGAAACTATTCTGCATTGTTTCAAATGTAAACCAAACTCGTAACTCAAATATTCTCCTCCATGATCAGATCGTAGAAATTTTATTTTCTTGTTACGATGATTTTCCACTTCACTCTGAAATTCTTTGAACTTTTCAAATGTTTCAGACTTGTGTTTCATTAAGTAGATATACCCATATCTGCTCAAATCATCTGTGAAGGTGAGAAAATAACGATACCCTCCGCGAGCCTCAATATTCATTGGACCACAAACATCAGTATGTATGATTTCCAACAAATCAGTTGCTCGCTCCATAGTTCTGGAGAACGATGTTTTAGTCATCTTGCCCATGAGGCACAGTTCGCAAGTACCAAGTGATTCATAATCAAGTGATTCCAAAAGTCCATCAGTATGGAGTTTCTTCATGTGCTTTACACTGATATGACCTAAACGGTAGTGCCACAAATAAGTTGCACTATCATTATCAACTCTGCATCTTTTGGCTTCAACACTATGAATATGTGTATCACTACTATCAAGATTCAATAAAAATAGACCACTCTTCAAGGGTGCATGACCATAAAAGATATTACTCATATAAATAGAACAACCATTATTCTCTGATTTAAATGAATAACCGTCTCGCATCAAACAAGATCCAGATATAATGTCCATGCTCAACACTGGCACCAAATAACAATTATTTAGGTCTAAAACTAATCCCGATGGTAGATGTAGAGGTAGCGTGCCGACCGCGATCACATCGACTTTGGAACCATTTCCCACGCGCATCGTCACCTCGTCCTTAGCCAATCTTCGCTTAATCCGTAGTCCCTGTTTCGAGTTGCAAATGTTAGCAACAGAACCAGTATCAAATACCCAGGTGCTACTGCGAGCATTAATAAGGTACACATCAATAACATGTATATCACATATACCTTTGTTCACCTTGCCATCCTTCTTATCCGCCAAATACTTGGGGCAGTTCCACTTCCAGTGACCAGACTGCTTGCAGTGGAAGCACTTAGTCTCAGGCTTAGGTCCAGATTTGGGTTTCTTCTCTTGAGAAGCAACTTGTTTTCCGTTCTTCTTGAAGTTCCCCTTCTTCTTCCCTTTACCCTTTTTCTTGAAATTGGTGGTCTTATTGACCATCAACACTTGATGCTCCTTCTTGATTTCTACCTCCGCAGCCTTTAGCATTGCGAAGAGCTCGGGAATAGTCTTGTCCATCCCTTGCATATTATAGTTCATCACGAAGCTCTTGTAGCTTGGTGGCAGTGATTGAAGAATTCTGTCAATGACACTATCATCAGGAAGATTAACTCCCAGTTGAATCAAGTGATTATTATACCCAGACATTTTGAGTATATGTTCACTGACAGAACTATTCTCTTCCATCTTGCAGATATAGAACTTATTGTAGACTTCATATCTCTCAATCCGGGCATTTGCTTTAAATATTAACTTCAACTCCTAGAACATCTCATATGCTCCATGACGTTCAAAACATCGTTGAAGTCCCGGTTCTAAGCCGTAAAGCATGGCACACAGAACTATTGAGTAGTCATTAGCTTTGCTCTGCCAGACGTTCTTAACGTTGTCAGTTGCATCTGTAGCAGGCCTGGCACCCAGCGGTGCTTCTAGGACGTAATTCTTATGTGCAGCAATGAGGATAATCCTCAAGTTACGGACCCAGTCCGTGTAATTGGTACCATCATCTTTCAACTTAGCTTTCTCAAGGAACGCATTAAAATTCAATGGAACAACAGCATGAGCCATCTATCTACAACAAACATTGGCAAGCAAAATACTATCAGGTACTAAGTTCATGATAAATTTAAGTTTAATTAATCATATTACTAAAGAACTCCCACTTAGATAGAGATCCCTCTAATCATCTAAGAGATCACGTGATCCAAATCAACTAAACCATGTCCGATCATCACGTGAGATGGAGTAGTTTTCAATGGTGAACATCACTATGTTGATCATATCTACTATATGATTCATGCTCGACCTTTCGGTCTCAATGTTCCGAGGCCATATCTGTATATGCTAGGCTCGTCAAGTTTAACCTGAGTATTCCGCGTGTGCAACTGTTTTGCACCGGTTGTATTTGAACGTAGAGCCTATCACACCCGATCATCATGTCGTGTCTCAGCACGAAGAACTTTCGCAACGGTGCATACTAAGGGAGAACACTTATACCTTGAAATTTTGTGAGAGATCATCTTATAATGCTACCGTCAATCAAAGCAAAATAAGATGCATAAAGGATAAACATCACATGCAATCAATATAAGTGATATGATATGGCCATCATCATCTTGTGCTTGTGATCTCCATCTTCGAAGCACCGTCATGATCACCATCGTCACTGGCGCGACACCTTGATCTTCATCGTAGCATCGTTGTCGTTTCGCCACCTATTGCTTCTACGACTATTGCTACTGCTTAGTGATAAAGTAAAGCAATTACAGGGCGATTGCATTGCATAAAATAAAGCGACAACCATATGGCTCCTACCAGTTGCCGATAACTCGGTTACAAAACATGATCATCTCATACAATAAAATATAGCATCACGTCTTGACCATATCACATCAGAACATGCCCTGCAAAAACAAGTTAGACGTCCTCCACTTTGTTGTTGCAAGTTTTACGTGGCTGCTATGGGCTGAGCAAGAATCGTTCTCACCTATGCATCAAAACCACAACGATAGTTCATCAAGTTAGTGTTGTTTTAACCTTCTCAAGGACCGGGCGTAGCCACACTCGTTTCAACTAAAGTTGGAGAAACTGACACCCGCCAGCCACCTATGTGCAAAGCACGTCGGTAGAACCAGTCTCGCGTAAGCGTACGCGTAATGTCGGTCCGGTCCACTTCATCCAACAATACCGCCGAACCAAAGTATGACATGCTGGTAAGCAGTATGACTTGTATCGCCCACAACTCACTTGTGTTCTACTTGTGCATATAACATCTACGCATAAAACCTGGCTCGGATGCCACTATTGGGGAACGTAGTAATTTCAAAAACTTTCCTACGCACACGCAAGATCATGGTGAGCAGTGAGAGGGGAGAGTGTTGTCCACGTACCCTCGTAGACCAAAAGCGGAAGCGTTAGAACAACGCGGTTGATGTAGTCGTAAGTCTTCATGGCCCAACCGATCAAGCGCCGAAAGCATGGCGCCTTCGAGTTCTAGCACACGTTCAGCTCGATGACGTCCCTCCAACTCTGATCCAGCCGAGTGTCGAGGGAGAGTTCCATCAGCACGACGGCGTCGTGACAATGATGATGTTCTACCGTCGTAGGGCTTTGCCTAAGCACTGCTACAATATTATCGAGGAGGACTATGGTGGAGGGGGGCACCGCACACGGCTAAGAGATCAATGATCTGTTGTTGTGTATAGAGGTGCCCCCCTGCCCCCGTATATAAAGGAGCAAGGGGGGAGGGGGCGGTCGGCCAGGGAGGAGGCGCGCCAAGGGGAGTCCTACTCCCACCGGGAGTAGGACTCCCTCCCTTCCTTGTTGGATTAGGAGAAGGGGGAAAAGAGGAGGGAGAGAGAGGAAGGAAAGGGGGGGCGCTGCCCCCTCTCCTTGTCCTATTCGGACTAGGAGGCGAGGGGCACGCGGCCCTGCCCTGACCTCCTCTCCTCTTCTCCACTAAGGTCCACTATGGCCCATTAAGCCACCTGGAACACTTCCGACATCCAAATATAGGCTTCCAATATATCAATCTTCATGTCTCGACCATTTCGAGACTCCTCGTCATGTCCGTGATCACATCTAGGACTCCGAACAACCTTCGGTACATCAAAACTCATAAACTCATAATATAATCGTCATTGAAACTTTAAGTGTGCGGACCCTACGGGTTCGAGAACTATGTAGACATGACCGAGACATGTCTCCGGTCAATAACCAATAGCGGAACCTGGATGCTCATATTGGCTCCTACATATTCTACGAAGATCTTTATCGCCCAAACCGCATAACAACATACGTTGTTCCCTTTGTCATCGGTATGTTACTTGCGCGAGATTCGATCGTCGGTATCTCAATGCCTAGTTCAATCTCGTTACCAGCAAGTCTCTTTACTCATTATGTAATGCATCATTCCGTAACTAACTCATTAGCTACATTGCTTGCAAGGCTTATAGTGATGTGCATTACCGAGAGGGCCCAGAGATACCTCTCCGACAATCGGAGTGACAAAACCTAATCTCGAAATACGCCAACTCAACATGTACCTTTGGAGACACCTGTAGAGCTCCTTTATAATCACCCAGTTACGTTGTGACGTTTGGTAGCACACAAAGTGTTCCTCCGCTAAATGGGAGTTGCATAATCTCATAGTTGTAGGAACATGTATAAGTCATGAAGAAAGCAATAGCAACATACTAAACGATCAAGTGCTAAGCTAATGGAATGGGTCAAGTCAATCACATCATTCTCCTAATGATGTGATCCCGTTAATCAAATGACAACTCATGTCTATGGTTAGGAAACATAACCATCTTTGATTAATGAGCTAGTCAAGTAGAGGCATACTAGTGACATTATGTTTGTCTATGTATTCCCACATGTATTATGTTTCCGGTTAATACAATTCTAGCATGAATAATAAACATTTATCATGATATAAGGAAATAAATAATAACTTTATTATTGCCTCTAGGGCATATTTCCTTCAATAGTGAACCGTGATGATTATCAAAAGGGCTAAAATGTTATTTACTGCAGGTGCCTATAGACCCTCTGTTCGCCCTCCTTCATCAGCCAAACAGAGTCTCAGGGGCTATATCTATATATAGATGGATTTGTTATGAAAAGCGGCTAAAATACATTACATTGCATACCTCGAAGCCTGTTAAGAGTCTTGTGAAGGCTTCATCCAGGCCGCTCTTAGCGGACTGTACTCTTTCAACCACCGTACCCATTAAAGTACAGTGCACCTCCAAGACAGATGCACCTTGCAGTGCATCCATCAGCTTATTCAACGCCCCTGTATTGGTAGAGGTCTCTGAGGGAGTCCTGGATTAGGGGGTATCTGGACAGCCGGACTATATACTTTGGCCGGACTGTTGGACCGTGAAGATACAAGACTCAAGACTCCGTCCCGTGTCCGGATGGGACTCTCCTTTGCATGGAAGACAAGCTTGCCGATCCGGATATTATATTTCCTTCTTTGTAACCGACTCCATGTAAACCCTAGCCCCCTCCGGTGTCTATATAAACCGGAGGGTTTAGTCCTTAGAGACGAATCATAATCATCATAGGCTAGCTTCTAGGGTTTAGCCTCTGCGATCTCGTGGTAGATCAACTCTTGTAATACCCATATCATCAATATCAATCAAGCAGGAAGTAGGGTTTTACCTCCATCGAGAGGGCCCGAACCTGGGTAAAACATCGTGTCCCTTGCCTCCTATTACCATTAGCCTTAGACGCACAAATCGGGACCTCCTACCCGAGATCCGCCGGTTTTGACACCGACGTTGGTGCTTTCATTGAGAGTTCCTCTGTGTCGTCGCTACAAGGCTTGATGGCTCGTTCAATCGTCAACAGCACGGTCCAGGGTGAGACTTTTCTCCCCAGACAGATCTTCATGTTCGGCGGCTTCGCACCGCGGGCCAATTCGCTTGGCCATCTGGAGCAAATCGACAGCTACGCCCCTGGCCGCCAGGTCAGGTTCCGAAACCTGAACCACACGGCCGATATTCGCGGAGACTTGACCTTCAACGGGTTCGGGCCTGCGCCAGGAGCGCCGGACAGTCACGATGAGCACGACTTAGACCTGCTGTTGGACAATGCTCGGGATATCGCCCCTGCAGGAGCCCCGGACCTAAATCCAGAGCAGATTGCATCGCTCGAGGACGGGTGGATGGACCCCGCCCCAAAGGCGGCACACTCTTCGACGGTAGAGCCGAACACAGGCTTCACCCCTAAGGAAGCTTGTGACACCGGACCCCTGGACTCGTATCCGGCTGTAGGTTCCAGTCCGTGCACTCCCGAGCCTGCCGAATCTGGTTGGGCTCCGGTAATGGAGTTCACCGCTGCGGATATCTTCCAGCACTCACCCTTTGGCGACGTGCTGAACTCGTCAAAGTCTCTCTCTTTGTCAGGAGACTCTTGGCCGAACTATGTCCGGCTCGAGTGGGAAGCAGACGACGAAGGAATTCGTTGCCCACCCACCACCCACTTCATTGCCACGATCAATGATTCACCCGACGTGCTTGACTTCGACGCCAAAGACATCGATGATGTGGACGACGATGCAGGAGAAGAACAGGAACCACCGCCCACGGGCCGATGGACAGCCACCTCCTCATATGATATATATATGGTGGACACTCCGAAGGAGACCAATGGCGACGAGGCAATGGAGGATAACCCCTCAGGAAAGCAAAGCATGGACGTCGTCGGCGCTGCTCCAAGCCCCGCCACGGCAATACCGGCCCAACAGTCAAAAACAATCCAGATAGTGCCGAAGATGAATACAACCCCGATTAACCTGCCTTCGAGCAGGCCGGACAAGCGACGGATGGATACTTGGAAAGGGACAACTACATGCCCCCCTCCGAAGACGAGGTGAGCCTCAGCGATGATGAATTCGGCGTGCCTGAGGATCCCATGGAACAAGTTCGCTTTAAGCGACGGCTTATGGCCACGGCGAAAAGCCTGCAAAAGAAACAACAACAGCTTAAAACTGACCAAGATTTGCTCACAAACAGATGGACCAAGATCCTAGCTACCAAGGAATACGGACTCGACCGCCTCGTCAAGGGGTACCCAAGACACAACCCGCTACCTCAACCTAAGAAGGAGAACCTAAAGCCCACACCCCGACGTCAACATACCACGGCCCAGGACAATACGCAGGAAACACAAGATAGCATCCACAAACCTCGACGCAATAGTCATAAGCATCAAGTCAAGGAAGTTGGTGCCGAATTCAGCGGCCCCCAGTCCGGTCAGCGGAAAAAGAACAGCTCAAGACCATCCGGCCAAGTAACATACTCGATCAACCATGTGAAATTCATGGTACCCCTAGAAGGGCGACCAAGCACACCAATAGAGAATGTCGGATCCTCAAAGCAAAACGGCCGGTCGTGCGCCGGAAACAATGAAAGGAGGTTTTCAAACAACGAAAGACCAACCAAACATGGCAAAATCAAAAGAAGATCCTCCATAGTACAAAAGTACGACCGATCTTCTCCGATCACATCGACCGTCCGGACAACATCAACCATAGCAATTTAATTGCACTCACTATCGACCCAATAGTTTGGGGGCTCCATCCCATACAAGCCCCCGCGAGCATAAAACTATCAATAACATCTTCTAAAAGATGCCAGGTGCAAAGGCCAAGTTTTACTGGCCCACCACACTAATGGTTGTCTTCGGATCACCAAGCAAATACCACGCCGAAGACTAAGTCTTCGGCATTGTCCCCTTATACAATAATTACCACATACTACCGGGACGAGCTGCTGGGTACAATGTTAGGCCAGTCCCGCGTGACATAGTCACAATTATGGGCATGGCCGAACCCCACCCTTAGAGTGGAAATCATACCGCTGCTGGAATAGCGAGGCGTGCCTGTTTATCAAATTTTGATTCGGCAGCCAACTACCCGGACACCAACTGAGGAGTCCGCGCTATTTTACGGCATGACAGCCTGGTTCAGCCAGGCTCTGATTAGGCACCCACGGTTCAACCACAAGAGGACATGCAGCTGCCTTCTAGCATTTGTCTTTACAGATTAACTTTGGCATAGAACAGTACTAGTGACGTGGAATCAGCTCGGACGCACAAGGGCAGGAACACATAAGTAAATCCCCCCCCCCCCAAAGGAGGAAGTCCGGATACACTTCAGATCCACACACGGCCTCCTCTAGTCCGGCCACGACAGGTTTCGCCAAAAACACCTCTTTTCATAATCATAAACCGTACTCATATGCATAGACATGTCATCCTACTACAGTGCGTAGACATAAATAACACTTACCGGCTGTCATTCTTCATTGACGCCATGTTTGCCATAAACGGCACCCGTACATCGTATTATGCCCCACTATGCCAGGGGCTTCATAATACTCATAATACGGCAACAAAGTCCAGCCACCTCTTCGGTCGCTCGGCACCCCGAACTTATAGCATTATATGCATCAGCTCTGAATCATGTCTTGGGTCATTAGTTGGGTTTGCCCGGCTCCCATGTTTTGGTACCTTACATTCCGCTCTATCGGCTAAGGTAGAGCTGGGAGAACTACTGCGATTGTGTCCCGGTTCTGCCGGATGAGCACCTCAGTAGAGAAAGCCAAAAACTGACTGTCATGATACGGCGAGAGCTGGTCAGCTGTTCGATAGGTTGTAAAATCTTTAAAGGTTTATTCCGCATAATGCCATTATAAATGCAAAGTGCGACGGATTGGTTTTCCGATCAGGCGCCGATAGAGCCCCTAGTACGGTCTTCCGAACACTAGGGGCTGCGCCCACCATACTTGAATTCCATGGCTAAGTGAGAGTGATAAAGCCCTATAGTCTGATTGCCTGGTTCGTGGTGAGGAACACCTCCTTATAAGGACCCAACAATGGGATAAAGAGTGTTCAGGTATGTCCCGAACACCCCCGTACTTTTCATGTGGGGGCAGAAGCTGACGACTGGCCAACTATCAGGTTTTATATACACTAAACGGCTGCACAGAAAGAACAAACGTTCACATAAACAAGCAATAAATAATAAAAGTTCCATTATCCCGCATTACAAAGAATGGCACGACAGCCTTCAGGGAAATATAGTGTCTTTGGTACACTGATCCGCCACAAGGCGGGCTCCTTTCAGGACACCTTCATAGTATAACTCGGGCTTGCGATGCTCCTTACCCTCCGGTGGTCCCTCAGTCATCAGCTTCTCAGCATCAAGCTTCCCCCAGTGCACCTTCGCATGGGCAAACGCCATGCGCGCACCCTCTATGCAAACCGATCGCTTAATGACAGGGAGCCGAGGGCAAGCACCAACAATCCGCTTCACGAGTCCGAAGTAACTTCTTGGAATTGGCTCCGTGGGCCACAATCGGACAACCAAGTCCTTCATGGCTAGTTCGGCCGCCTGGTGCAGTTCGACCAGCTGCTTCAGCTGATCGATAAAGGGCACCAGATAATTCGGCGCCAAATACTGCGACCAGGAATCCTTCTCCGCAGACTTCTTCTCCTCAGTCCAGTAGAATTGGGCAGCATCTGATATGCTGCCTGGCAGGTCCGCAAACACACCTGGAGAAACAAGAATTCAGCTTGTCGCTTAGAGCCCCCATTACTATGAAACAATGGCTGTCGGTGTCAAAACTGGCAGATCTCGGGTAGGGTGTCCCGAACTGTGCGTCTAGGCGGATGGTAACAGGAGACAAGGGACACGATGTTTTTACCCAGGTTCAGGCCCTCTCGATGGAGGTAAAACCCTACTCCTGCTTGATTAATATTGATGATATGGGTAGTACAAGAGTAGATCTACCACGAGATCGGAGTGGCTAAACCCTAGAATCTAGCCTATGGTATCATTGTTGTTCGTCCTACGGACTAAAACTCTCCAGTTTATATAGACACCGGAGAGGGCTAGGGTTACACAGAGTCGGTTACAATGGGAGGAGATCTTCATATTGTATCGCCAAGCTTGCCTTCCACGCCAAGGAAAGTCTCATCCGGACACGGGACGGAGTCTTCAATCTTGTATCTTCATAGTCCAGGAGTCCGGCCAAAGGTCTTAGTCCGGCCATCCGGACACCCCCTAATCCAGGACTCCCTCAGTAGCCCCCGAACCAGGCTTCAATGACGACGAGTCCGGCGTGCAAGTTGTCTTCGGCATTGCAAGGCGTGTTCTCCTGCAAATTCTTTGTATCCATCGAATAGTGTCCGGCTTCTAGTGTGTGTTGTCCTCCTCGGCTTCTGTGCCCCATAATGACCATCTTCCACGCATCAGGCGAATGTGAAAAGCTAGGGGGTTTTCTTTTCACTTACCCCCCCTCCCCGGTTGCGTTAATGAGCCGGCCCATAAAAGAGACGGGGATTTAGATCCAATTCGCACCATCTTCCCTACGCGAGTCTTCATCGGAGCGCCTCTGACAGAGATCCATTCCATCATGGCCAATCGGTGTCGCTCCTCCTCTCGCCCTTCCAGCCCTCGGCCCGGAGATTGGGGGCGGTGTTCCGTCCCGCATAGCAATTTAGTAGTGCTTCAGTCCAAGGGGCTTCTCCCCCCAGCATATATGGTCCCAGTTCGAGCCAGGATTGCTGCCTATAGCGGCGGAGAGCAGGCAGAGGGTGTTCCCAATCCCTCTCAAGGAGAGCAGGTATGCTTAGTCCCTTATTTGATGAGAGGACTAGGATTTACAATTCATCCGTTTCTCCAAGGGTTGCTGGAGTTCTACGGCCTCCAGCTACATAACCTCACGCCCGCCTCCATTTTGCACATCGCGGGCTTCGTGGCCCTCTACGAGCTGTTCTTGGGTGTTGAGGCCCATTTCGCGCTGTGGAAGAGGTTGTTTTGCCTTGTGCCTCGTTCTCAGGAGGGGTCTATTTATCAGGTGGGCGGAGCCGAACTATGGCGCATCACCGGGACCGGATATCTATCCGGCACCCCAAAGAGGGTGTCCGGAGACTGGCCCTTGGAGTGGTTTTATATAGATGACGTCCCCCTGCCGGACCCTGTACGGATCGGCCTCCCCGAGTTCAATAATGCCCCGTTGAAGAAGCGCCTGAGTTGGCGCCCACGGAACCCTCAAAGGGAAGCTGACAGAGACGTCTTGTACCTGATGAGCCGGATAAGGTTGTTGGCTCATTCCGGACTGACCATGATTAAGGTCATGGCCATATGCATTACGCGAGGGGTGCAGCCGCTTCAATACAGAGGCCACCCCATGTGGGATTTCAACAGGGAGGATGATGCTACCCGGTGCGGTCGCAAGGGGCTAGATTCGGCCGCCACTTTAACGAGAATCTTATCCACTTTATACAAGGGGGAAGAGGAAGAATTCCTCCGTGTCAACCCGGAAGGCGGATTCTCTATGTACAATCCTCCTAGTTGGGTGAGCGACACTTTCACTTGCCTATCCGTTTTCGAAATTTCCGTAGTTGAGTACTTAGACTAGTAATGTTTAAAGGCAGGAGCTACGCCAGGCTGTGAAGGAAATAAACAGCCCTGCTCCACAACCCGAGGATCCGGAACGGTCCCTTGATCCGGACTCCCAAGAAGATCCGGACTTATGCGTGGAGTTGATTGATGGAGTATTTCATCAGTTGAGCAAGGATAACTCCTAAGTGGCCATCACGGTCGACTATCCCGGACTACTTCCAGCCTCCAAGGTAACTAAGACCGAAGTCCCAGTATTCTCATGCTTTATCTTGCATGTCGTGCACTAACAGTGTTTCGCAGGGTAAATCCTTGAGGCGGAAGGCCGAGCCCACGGTGGGCAGCCAACAAGGGCCGCTGAAGCCAGGCGGGCCAAAAAGAAGTGCGGACCAGATCGAGATTCTGGCGCAATGGTATGGTGTGCGAATTTAACGCCTAGGGATTATGCCCTTGAGTCTTACTAATGCTCATGATTTTCTTAGAAAGAAGAGAGCCCGCCGGACTATGTCCGCCGGCCAAGGTTCGAGGTCGGGTCCGGAAGCGGAGGCGGACACGGGATGCGCCTCGGGCGCTCCTCCGAGGGCGCCGACGGGCTATCTGCCACCAATTCAGAGGTGGAGAGTGCCCTAAACCACAGGCGTCGCCGGACTGTTCTTCGTGACGCGTGTTTTTTCCCAGAGGCGTTAGACACCTTTAATACAGGAGATGCGTATCTCCGTGCTGCTCAAAATGGTCTAGCCAGAGCCACGGAGCAGTATGTGAAAGACATACAGGTGAGTAGAATTGAAGGTTATATATGTCAGTAGCCCCCGAGACTTGAAACAGTGAAGATAACTATTTGAAGGATCATGTGCTATGCAGTGTCTTACAAAGAAGAACACGCAATTGTCCCAGGAGCTCGAAGAGTGCAAGGCTCAGCTCGAGGCCGCATTGGCCACTTCAGAGAATGTCAAGGGGACGCCCGCAGGTAATATGTGCTTCGAAAGGTACCTCTGTTTTGAAATGCGGCAGGCGTGCAACCCTGACTATAATAATGCAGATGAGGCCAGAGTAAATCCGGACCAGCAACAACTCCTACACCAACTAAAGGCTAGCGAGAGTGTGCTGACGAGGGTGAGGCAAGAGAAGAACAAGCTTCAAGACGCCAATACCCAGCTAGGCGAGGAACTGAAAGATGTTCGTATTCAGCTATCTTCTACCGTGAAGGAGAATCGGCGACTTCGACGCGACATTTTTAGTAAGTGCTTGAACGAATCTTCGAAAAAAGAATTCGGCGAGGAAGTCGATTGATAGAGCTATGTCTGTAGGTCTGCTGACGGGTCGTCCGGCGGAGGAAATGCCCGGTTCATCGGAGACCTTCTTCCCGAGCTGTTGCAACTACACGAGCGAGTTCGGCAGGCAATGCAAGGCGTCATCCAAGCTATGTGGCCATCCCTCTCCGTGCCCGAAGGCCTTGAGGAGCTTGCCAAGAAGCCGGAGGGAGTGCGGCAGTGCTTCCGGTTACGGAAGATATAGGCTTGTCGTCAAGGTGCCAGGGAGGCCTGGGCCATGGTGAAGACTCGGTACATGAAGGCTGACCCAAACCACATGGCCGAGGTCGGCCCTATAGGTCCAAATGGAAAGGAGATCCCGGTCAGCTTGGCATATGGCCAGGTGGAGCTGGCTGCAAAGTATTCCCAACAGGACTGTAAATTAGACCGCTTGTTAGATGGCATTGAAGAAGAATATGCCGAGTCGGATTGACTATGTAAAAATGACATAAAAAGTGTCCTCTAGTCAGATTGTAGATCATTTGTCATAGCGGACCTTTTCGCTTCGACCTCTGGACCCTATAGTCCGGAGTGTGTCCGAATACCCTCTTGGTTATGTAAGAACCGGGGCATGCATGGAGACAAGGCGTAGGGGTCACAAGTGCTTTAGCAGACAAGTGCCCAACTAGTTATGTTATATTACATGGTTAGTAAGAAACATCTTCCACAGAGAATAGTTCTGTTAGGGGTTCCTTTCCCTGGGAGGCATGCTCTAAAGTGCATGTCCGAACTGCCGGAAAGAGCAGAAAGGCATCTGGGGGCAAATGAGTAAATACGAAAGATCATCTTTTAGTTCACCGACCGAATATTCCCTTAACAATGCTAGCTTTCGGCTTCACCCAGTCTGGGGTACACATCCGGCTGACCCGGCAGTAACAATCGCAGAGGTGCTCCCTTTACCACCTAGCCGAACGAACGGGAACGTAGGGGTAAGCACAGGAGCCAGGCAACCCAGCTTGGCCAAAACTTAAGTCATATCGATGCATATAATGGTGTATAAAAGGTTCATGCGGAAGCATTACACATGTTTTGGGCATGAGGCCCGTTTTATATAAACTTCTTGGTAGAGAAGCCCCCAGGTATTGTGAGCGCAGGTAGCGCGTCGGGTGCGTGCGAATATTGCACATGCGAGCCCCTAAGGGCTTGTGAGAAAAAAGGGGGAGGGAGAAGGAACAAAATCCCGGACTACCAAAAATAAAAACAAAAAATAAAACAAAGGGACGAGGGAAGGAGACGAACACGGAGTCCGGTGCTAGGCGTAGAACCTTCATAGGCGTGCTGCATTCCATGGGTTCGGCTCGAGTCGGTTGTCCGATGCGCCTCGCAGACGGTACGCTCCCCCGGTCAGTACTTGGTCGATGATGAAGGGCCCCTCCCATTTGGGCTTTAATTTATCCTTTTTCTTGTCCGGCAGACGTAGAACTAGTTCGCCAACGTTATATGTTTTGGCCCGTACTTCTCTGCTTTGATATCTTCGAGCCTGCTGTTGATAGAATGCGGAACGAGCCTTTGCCACGTTGCGCTCCTCTTCCAATGCGTCCAAGCTGTCCTGCCGATCGAGCTCGGCTTCTCTTTCTTCATACATGCGCACTCGAGGTGAGTCATGGATTATGTCGCATGGCCGTACTGCCTCTGCGCCGTATACCATAAAAAATGGTGTGAATCCGGTAGTGCGATTCGGCGTGGTCCGCAGCCCCCAGAGTACGGAGTCAAGCTCCTCTACCCAGTGCGTGTCAGATTCCTTGAGGGATTGCACTAGTCTGGGTTTGATGCCGCTCATAATGAGACCATTGGCCCGTTCAACTTGACCGTTAGTTTGAGGGTGATATACTGAAGCATAGTCGAGCTTGATGCCCATGTTTTTGCACCAGAGTTTAACTTCATCGGCCGTGAAGTTTGTGCCGTTGTCGGTTATGATGCTGTGGGGGACACTGTAATGATGTACGGCCCCGGATATGAAGTCTATCACTGGTCCGGATTCGGCCGTCTTTACAGGCTTGGCTTCTATCCATTTGGTGAATTTGTCCACCATGACCAGTAGGTATTTTTGCTTGTGGGTTCCTCCTTTAAGGGGTCCGACCATGTCAAGCCCCCAGCGCAAAAGGCCAGGTAATGGGTATAGTTTGTAGGGCGGTAGGCGGCATGTGGCTTTGGTTGGCGAATAACTGGCAACCAACACATCGTTGCACTAAGTCCTGAGCGTCTGCCCAGGCTGTTGGCCAATAAAATCCGGTACGGAAGGCATTGCTTACAAGGGCCCGGGCTGCGGCGTGGTGCCCGCCGAGTCCGGCATGGATTTCAGCCAAAAGGTCTCGTCCTTCTTCTTCGGAGATACACCTTTGAAGGACTCCGGTTGTGCTTTTCTTGTAAAGCTCTCCCTTGTGGACTTTGTAGGCTTTAGATCGCCGCACTATGCAGCGGGCCTCGTTTTGGTCCTCGAGAAGTTCCTGCCTAGTTAGGTAGGCTAGGAATGGCTCTGTCCAAGGGGCAATGACTGCCATTATTTCGTGGGCTGACGGCGTTGTTTCATTGGCGTAGCCCCCAATTGTTTCAGGATGCTCGGTGAGGGGCAGTGTAGTTGTGTCCGGGCTATTGTTTCCAGATTCTCCGTCCCATGATACAGATGGCTTGAACAGCCTTTCTAGGAAGATGTTGGGAGGGATGGCCTCGCGCTTGGCGCCGATGCGTGTCAGCACGTCTGCTGCTTGGTTATTTTCCCGGGCTATGTGATGAAATTCGAGCCCCTCAAACCGAGCTGACATCTTTAAGATGGCGTTGCGGTAAGCTGCCATTTTCGGGTCCTTGGCATCGAAGTCTCCATTTATTTGGGATATTGCGAGATTTGAATCCCTGCGGACCTCTAGGCGCTGAATGCCCATGGAGACTGCCATTCGGAGGCCATGTAAAAGGGCCTCGTATTCGGCTGCATTGTTCGAATTCGTGTACATTATCTGAAGTACGTATTGGACTGTGTCCCCGGTTGGGGACGTCAGAACAACGCCAGCCCCCAGGCCAGCCAACATTTTGGAGCCGTCGAAGTGCATGATCCAGTTGGAGTATGCGCCGTATTCTTTAGGGAGTTCGACTTCAGTCCATTCGGCAATGAAGTATGCGCCGTATTCTTTAGGGAGTTTTTGTATTTGTTTGAGGTCCTTTGGGGTATCTAATTGTGACAGAGCTCGGATCTTGGCTGGGTTTGCTTCAATTCCTCTACCGGATATGATGAAGCCCAGGAGCATTCTGGCTGGTACGCCGAAAATGCATTTTTCTGGGTTGAGCTTAATGTCATATGTTCAGAGATTGTCGAACGTGAGCCTCAAGTCGTCTACTAGAGTATCGACGTGTTTTGTTTTGACGACCACGTCATCTACGTATGCTTCGACTGTTTTGCCGATCTGGTTGGCCAGACATGTCTGAATCATGCGCGGATATGTTGCGCCGGCGTTTTTGAGCCCGAAGGGCATCGTGTTGAAGCAGAATGGGCCGTATGGGGTGATGAATGCCGTTGCGGCCTGGTCTGACTCTGCCATCTTGATTTGATGGTAGCCAAAGTATGCATCGAGGAAACACAATGAGTCATGTCCTGCGGTGGCGTTGATGATTTGATCAATTAGGGGGAGTGGGAAAGGGTCCTTTGGATAGGCCTTGTTTAGGTCTTTGAAATCGACACATAGGCGCCAAGATTTGTCCTTCTTTGGTACCATCACGAGGTTTGCTAGCCAGTCCGGATGTTTTATGTCTCTGATGAACCCGCCTTCCAGTAGTTTTGCTAGCTCCTCTCCCATGGCTTGTCTCTTAGGTTCAGAAAAATGTCGTAGGGTCTGCTTGATGGGTTTAAACCCTTTTATGATGTTCAGGCTGTGCTCGGCCAGCCTGCGTGGGATTCCTGGCATATCCGAGGGGTGCCAGGCGAAAATGTCCCAATTTTCTCGCAGAAAGTCTCTGAGTGCGGCGTCTACATCGGGTTTTAATTGTGCCCCGATGGAGGCCGTTTTTGTAGGGTCCGTTGGATGGACTTGGAATTTGACTATTTCGTCCGCTGGTTTAAAAGAGGTGGACTTGGATCTCTTGTCTAGTATCACATCGTCCCTGTCCACCGTGGAGCGCAATGCCGTTAATTCCTCGGCCGCTAGGTCCTCAGATAATGCCTCCAGGGCCAGTGCAGCTGTCTTGTTTTCAGCGCGGAGCGCTATGTCCAGATCACTTGCGAGAGTGATGATTCCGTTGGGCTCGGGCATTTTGAGCTTCATGTACCCGTAATGGGGTATGGGTTGGAAAATTGTAAATGCTTCTCGCCCTAGCAGAGCGTGGTAGCCGCTGCTGAACGGGGCCACTTGAAATGTGACCTCCTCGGGTCTGTAATTGTTCGGCGTGCCGAACACCACATCCAGTGTGATTTTTCCTGAACAGCACGCTTCCTGGCTTGGGATTATTCCCCTAGAAGTTGTGTTGCTTCGATCAATGCGGCTCCAGTCAATTTCCATTTTTTGCAGGGTTTCCTCATAGATGAGGTTGAGTCCGCTGCCGCCGTCCATGAGTACCTTTGTAAGTTGGAAGCCGTCCACTATCGGACTGAGGACCAATGCGGCTGGTGCTCGGGCTGTCCGAAATTTAGGTTCGTCACTGGCATTAAAGGTGATACCTGTGTCACTCCATGGGTTTATTATTGCTACTTGGTAGACTTCGGCGAGGTTGCGGAGCGTTCGTTTCCTTGCATTGTTTGATGTGAACGTCTCGAAGACTGTCGACACCGTACTGGGGAGGTATTCTTCGGGTGCTGGAGTTAAAAGCTCCTCGCCGCTTCTGGCTACCTGCCGTAGTATCCAACATGCTCTGAGGCTGTGTGTTGGTGTGGCTTTCCCTGAATTATGAATTCTACATGGTCCATTGAGCCATCCTTCCAATACGGTCCCGTACCCTATAGAGGGTTTTTGTTTTTTGATGTTTGGCTCAGATGCCTGGCGATAATGCGCCCTTTTGTTTCGGACTCATGTTATATTCGGGGCCGGATTGTCCCAGAATTTATCTTCGGTTTTCCGAATGCTTTCAATCGCACAGTACTTTTGTACTATGGATGTCAAGTCGGCGAATCGTGTGATTTCGCGGTGACTTATGGCGTTGAGGATTCCGATGTCCATGCAGTTGTTAAGGAAGAGTGAAATTGCTTCTTTCTCACGGCAGTCCTTTATCATGTTCATAACCAGGAGGAATCTGGCCCAATAGTGGTGTACTGTTTCTCCGGACTCTTGCCATATTAGGGATAAATCCCGTATAGTTGGGTGGGCGGGTGGAAATAAATCCGGAACCCTGCCCGATGTAAGATTCAGGGGCCGAGCGGTTTCCGAATTCGGAAGCTTGCTTTCTTGGATATTATTCAATGAATCAGGCCTGCTGCCTGACTTTAGGTTCAGGGTTCGGGCGACATCCTCCCCTCCGCGGGTATCCGGCTTGGAGGGATCGAGAATCCGGACGCATCTGGTCCTTAGGGCGGGCGAAGACTCGCCGCATTGTTCTTCCACCACTTCGACGTGGTGGGTAATCTGGGGAGAGTCAATCTCTCTCTGATCAAGTTTAAGCCCAATCTGGTCATAATCCGTAGCGACTCCCAGGGCCGCGATGCAATCCAAGAGTTCGTTCAGGGAGAAGAGCTCCATCGAATCTAACTGCTCGGCGAGCTCCGAGCTGATGCGAAGATTGCTTTCGATGGCCCGAGAGGTCATCGTTGGTGCGGCGGCCGGACTGGCGGTCATCAAAAACCTGCCTAGCCGGAGAGTTTGGCGACAGCCAACGCTCCTTTAGCAACGACGCCGTCTTTAAAGACGGGATGCGGCATCCTTCCTGATGGTGACGACACAGCGGAACTCTCAATGAAAGCACCAATGTCGGTGTCAAAACTGGCGGATCTCGGGTAGGGGGTCCCGAACTGTGCGTCTAGGCGGATGGTAACAGGAGACAAGGGACACAATGTTTTTACCTAGGTTCGGGCCCTCTCGATGGAGGTAAAACCCTACTTCTGCTTGATTAATATTGATGATATGGGTAGTACAAGAGTAGATCTACCACGAGATCGGAGTGGCTAAACCCTAGAATCTAGCCTATGGTATCATTGTTGTTCGTCCTACGGACTAAAACTCTCCGGTTTACATAGACACCGGAGAGGGCTAGGGTTACACAGAGTCGGTTACAATGGGAGGATGTCTTCATATCGTATCACCAAGCTTGCCTTCCACGCCAAGGAAAGTCCCATCTGGACACGGGACGGAGTCTTCAATCTTGTATCTTCATAGTCCAGGAGTCCGGCCAAAGGTCTTAGTCCGGCCATCCAGACACCCCCTAATCCAGGACTCCCTCAATGGCCTTGAGTACAAAAGGCCTTACCAGCCGCAACCTTCTGTGCCTCCTGAATGTCCTTCAGAGCACCTCGGGCTTCTTCCCGAGCATCATCCACGGCTTGGAGAGCTTGGGCGAGTTCGGATTCTTTCCCTGATAACTCTGCTCCAAGGCCTCACTTTTCTTCACAGCCTCCTGGAGCTCTCGCTCAGCTTCAATGACCCTGGCCTCGTGTTTCTCACGAAGAGCCTGCTCGGCGGCGGCTGAGGGAGTCCTAGATTAGGGGGTGTCCGGATGGCCGGACTAAGACCTTTGGCCGGACTCCCGGACTATGAAGATACAAGATCGAAGACTCCGTCCCGTGTCCGGATGGGACTTTCCTTGGCGTGGAAGGCAAGCTTGGCGATACGATATGAAGATCTCCTCCCATTGTAACCGACTATGTGTAACCCTAGCCCTCTCCGGTGTCTATATAAACCGGAGAGTTTTAGTTCGTAGGACGAACAACAATCATACCATAGGCTAGATTCTAGGGTGTAGCCACTCTGATCTCGTGGTAGATCTACTCTTGTACTACTCATATCATCAATATTAATCAAGCAGGAGTAGGGTTTTACCTCCATCGAGAGGGGCCGAACCTGGGTAAAAACATCGTGTCCCTTGTCTCCTGTTACCATCCACCTAGACGCACAGTTCGGGACCCCCCTACCCGAGATCCGCCGGTTTTGACACCGACATTGGTGCTTTCATTGAGAGTTCCTCTGTGTCGTCGCCGTTAGGCCCAATGGCTTCTTCGCTCGTTAATCACGACGCGGTCTGGGATGAGATCTTTCTCCCCGGACAGATCTTCGTATTCGGCGGCTTCGCACTACGGGCCGACTCGTTTGGCCATCTGGAGCAGATTGAATGCTACGCCCCTGGCCATCAGGTCAGGTTTGAAAGCTTAAACTACACGGCCGACATCCACGGGGACTTGATCTTCGACGGATTCGGGCCACGACCGGGCGCGCCGCACTGTCTCGATGGGCATGATCTAGCTCTGCCGCCGGACAGCGACCAGAGCGCCGCCTAGGTGTTCACTCCGACCATTAGTTTGGAGCCGACTGCGCTAGCCAGGGACGGACGGTTGGACGCCGCCCCAGGAGCCGCAATCTCTGCGGTGATAGAGCCGAATACCTGCCAAGTCCTTTGCAAGGCCGGTAACTCCAAGGTGTCGGACTCCGTTCCGGACTCTGAATATTCTGCACCCCTTTTGATCGAACCCGATCGGGCTCCGATCATGGAGTTCACCACCGCGGACGTCTTTCAGCACTCGCCCTTTGGCGATATCCTAAATTCGCTAAAGTCCCTCTCTTTGTCGAAAGAACCCCGGCCGGACTACGGTCGGGGTGGTTGGGATGCGGACGACGAAGTTCGAACCCCACCCACCACCCACTTGATAGCCACTATCGAAGATATAATCGACATGCTCGATTTCGACTCCGAAGATATCGACGGTATGAACGCCGATAAAGGAGACGATCAAGAACCTATAGGGGGTCCGGAAAACCACCTCATCATACGATGTCTGCATGGTGGACACACACAATAGAAACGACAACGAGGACCAAAAGGATGTGGCCAGGGATCGCTCCCCCAAAAAACAATCAAAGCGGCGGCGTAAGCGCAAGGGCAAGCCCCACCTCAACAAAAACCCAGCCATAGAGCAGGGTGACTCAACGGACGATGAACATGCCGTCGAGCATCCGTCCAAGCAAGGTGGACAATCCGAACAACCAAACCCCGGGAAGGATAATAGCCCGGACGACCTCACACCAAACAAATTGCTGGAACATCAGAACCTCCACCAAAGGCTCGTCGCCACTGCACGTAGCCTGAAAAAGCAGAAGCGGAGGCTCAAGATAGCGGAGGATGCACTCAGGATCAGATGGGGCAAAGTACTCAATACCGCACACAAATACGGCAGTAGTCGCCACACAAAGAGCTATTCGAAGCGGAAACTACTACCAGAATTTGACGAAGAGGCCATAAAGCCCCCACAGTCAAAAAATAAGGAAGCCACAAGGTCGGATAGACGACCCTACGATCAATCTCACGCGTCAAAGGACGCCGCACACAATATAGCGCGCGATCCATCCAAGAATTCGCATCAGAAAACTGGCCCTACCAGATCCATCTATAGGCCAAGAAAGCAAGCTCCAATGAGTGATGCAACGCAAAAAATACCCGAAAATCGCGGCACGCCTAAATACAGGGGCGCCGCACACCCCCTATGTTTTACCGATGAGGTGTTGGATCATGAATTCCCAGCCGGATTCAAGCCAGTAAACATAAAACCATACGACGGAACAACAGACCCTGGAGTCTGGATCGAGGACTACATCCTCCACATACACATGGCCAGAGGAGACGACCTCCCCGCCATAAAATACTTACCCCTTAAGCTCAAAGGGCCAGCCCGGCATTGGCTTAAAAGCCTTCCCGAAAACACCATGGGAAGTTGGGCAGTGCTTGAGGATGCTTTTCGGGCAAATTTTCAAGGGACCTATGTCCGGCCCCCGGATGCAGATGATCTCAGTCATATAACTCAGCAGCCCGGAGAGTCAGTGCGGAAGCTCTGGAACAGATTCCTTATCAAAAAGAATCAGATCGTCGACTGTTCGGACGCAGAGGCCCTAGCAGCTTTCAAACATAGCATCCGAGACGAATGGCTCGCCAGACACCTCGGCCAAGAAAAGCCGCGAACAATGGCCGCGTTAACAAGCCTCATGACCCGCTTCTGTGCAGGAGAGGATAGCTGGTTGGCAAGAAGCAGCACCAGCGACCCGAATACGTCCGAACTCAGAGATGGGAATGGGAAGCCGCGCTGTAACAAAGAACTGTGCCGGATAAAGGACAACAGCCCGATGAGCACGGCAGTAAACGCCGGATTCAAAAGATCTCGGCAAAATCAGAAAAAGATGCCCCCCAAAGACGATAGGGACAAGCTATCCAACCTCAACAAAATTTTGGACAAAATATTTCAAATCCACAGCACTCCGGGGAGACCTGCAAACCATACCCACAGAGATTGTTGGGCCTTTAAGCAGTCCGGCAAGCTCAACGCCGAACACAAGGGGCTCAACACACCAAGCGAAGATGACAATGCACCCCACGAGAAGATCACCGGAGAACAAAAGAAGTTCCCACAAGAAGTCAAGACAGTAAATCTACTTCATGTGGCAAAGGGGAAGAATAGAACGGCACATACAACGACACGCGCCGTACAGCCAGCCCCGGAGGAGCAACCCCACTGGTTGTTACAACAAATCACCTTTGATCATCTAGATTACTCTAGAGGAGACCAGAACGCAGGCTGGACTACCTTGGTCTTAAATCCAATCATTAACGGACTCCAATTTACAAATGCCCTTATGGACGGCGGCAGCGACTTGAATCTGTTATATCAGGACACAGTCTGCAAACTCGGGGTAAACCTAGTCGCAAGCGACCTCGGCAACACTTCCTTTCATGGAGTAACGCCAGGTTCGGATACCCCAAGTATGGGTTCCCTTACGTTAGAAGTCACGTTCGGATCACCAGACAACTTCCGAAGCGAAAAGCTAGCATTCCACATCACCCCATTCGTAAGTCGCTATCAAGCGCTACTGGGACGTGAAGCTTTCGCCCGCTTTAACGCAATACCGCACTACGCATCCCTTACACTTAAAATGCCCGGTCCAAAGGGCATCATCTCATTACAAGGGAACATAAATTGACCCCCAAAGTATGGGCAGGGGTGCGGTTGCCTAGACAGCCGCCCACAAATCCAGCCCTACTATCCCGGACACGCCTCGACGAGTCTGGCGTCAATATGCTTAAATTACCGCATACCCTCGTGCAAGGGGCTCCGTGTGCTCACGCCCGGAGACAATACGGCACAACTCTTGCTCCAACTATATTTTGTTTATTTCGATATAGATTTCTCGCACGCTTATTTTTTACTAAGTTCCTCTCTTTCGCAGACGAGCATCGTGCTACGCCCGTCCAGGATACGGCACGACGGAGACACAGGCGCAGACGTGCAGCAGGGACCCGTTCCAAGGATTCTTTTCAGATTAAGACCCTGCGTAAACCTTTTTTACTGTCTCTTGTTGATAACATCCCCCGGTTTTGTCCATAGCCGAGGAGGAGGCTGGCGTCTTGGCATATGGCCATGCCAGAATTTTTTGCACATACCTGGAAACTAGGGACTTTTTTACCAAGGGCTCTATTTCGGCTCGTCTTCATAAAGACCGAACACCTTAGGGAGTGTTCAGCGTCGCGAGTTTGGCCCTATATGCATCAGCTCCGAATCATGTCTTTGGTCAAATGTTGGGTTTGCCCGACTCCTGTGTTTTGCTGCCTTATGTTCCGTAATATCGGCTACGCGGCACCAAGAGAACTACTGCGATTGTGCCCCGGTTCGGCTGGGTGAGCACCTCAGTAGAGAAAGCCGAAAACTGACTATCATGATATAGCGAGAGACTGGTCAACCACTCGATGACTTTCGGAATCTTTAGAATTCCCCCACATTAACGAAGGGCCGCTTCCCGGTCAGGCACACTCGCGCCCCGAATTCGAGCGAGCGCGGTGCCCCTAGGGGCTATTTAGTAGTCCCACTGTCAAACTCCTATGGCTAAGTGAAAGTGATAAAGCATTATAGTCCGGTTGCCTAGTTCGCCGCACCACCACCTCCTTTATAGGACCAAGACGTTGGTTTAAGTGTGAACAGGCGCCTTTTTGCAAACACCCCCGCATTCTATGCGTGGGGGCTGAAGCCAACGACTGCCATCTTTCAGGTTATATACAAATATATACATTAAACGGCCGCACAGGAGGCATCATGATTCTTGCAAGCACAAGTATAAACAAAGCTTTTTTCATAAAAACACAATTCGTCTTACAAATAGTATAAGCTATTCGAACACAACATCCTTCGAGCACTGCGACTCTATTATACGAGCGCCAGGAAGAACTTCCTCAAAATAGTGCTTGGCAGCTCGACTTCCGTGCGAATCTTGGGATGCAACAATACTGGCCTTCATATCTGCCCAGTATGTCTTGACACGGGCAAGAGCCATCTGTGCGCCCTCTATGCGCGCCGACCTCTTCATTGCATCAGCATGCGGCACCGAACCAAGAAATTGCTGCACCAAGCCAAAATAACTCTTCGGCTCCGGCTTCTCCGGCCACAGAGGACTCACAACATACTTCATGGCGACTCCGGATAATCTGTTCAGCTCCGCCCAGGCGGCTAAACAGTCGGAGACTGACAGTGGGCGTTCTGGATTGTGGTACTGCGACCAAAAAAGCTCTTCCAATTCATGGTCACCTCGGCTGCGGAAGTGTTCGGTCGCGTCCGCCGCACTGGCGGCCAAATCCAGATAAGCGTTGCCCGAACTCCACTGCCGGTCTAATGGAGCATACTTGGGGTCTCCGAACTTCATCGCTCTCATGACAGAGCGAGTATCCTTAGCTTCGGCAATGATCTTTTCAAGATCCTTCTGAGCCGCCCTATCTTCTTGTTCAAGCAATCTACAGCAGTCGGTAGCATCCCTCAATTTTATGGCCATCTCGGCCATTTCCTTCTTGCTCTGGCAGTGAGCAGCCTGTTCGGCTTTTAGCTCTTCAGCCGCTTTAACGGCAGCCGCATCACTCTTCCTTGTTTGCTCCTTTGCTCGGGCAAGTTCCGCCCGAAGATTCTCCACGGCAGCAGCACCATCTACATAAAACATATATAAGGCCCGAGCATCAAGCCCCTATTGCTGGGTGTCTTTTGAACATACCTTGAGCCTCGTCTAGCCCCTCCGGGACGATACCTCAAGGTCGCCAGCCTCGTAAGACGGTGGAACAAGGGGAGGCGTTTCGCTCTCTATCATCTCTGGACGAAGATCCCCTGAAGATGAGCTCTGCTGAGAAGGTTGAGATCCGAACTGCAAGATAATGTTTCGGTTATTTTCCTCAGGAATAAAACATGAATGTGATTCATTATGGAACCCCTCCCTTCACTTACGCCTCGGGGGAGAGCGGGTCCCCTTTAGGGGGCGATTCGGCTGAAGCGTTCTCCGGTGCCGAACCCTCTGACGAAGATTTCTTTCCCCGTTTTGAGGTTATCACCTCCGGGTCTTCAGAGGCAGTCCTTTTCTTTCCCTGGTCGGGAGAATTTTCGATTCTTCCCTTCCTAACGGCTTCCTTCATGGAGGTGGTAGCTCCTTGGTTCCCCCCTTCACCTTCCGCCAACGGCGCGGCCTCCAGCATCCTGGTCAGCATGGGATTCGCCACGGTCTCGGGCAGGGGGGGCGGACACCTGATAAGCTTTGCCTTCGCTATCCACTCATGTTCAAAGGGCAACTCTGCTAAAGGGTAGATTTGATAAAAATATGGATGGTATGTGCAAATACAGGGCTACTTACTTTAGCATCCGGGCGGTTGCAGCTCAGACCAGCGTCCTCGGACAAATCCGGACACCTTGCTTGTGATCCGAAGAACAATTTGTACATCTCCATGGGTGTCATTCCCATGAAGTGTTGTAGGACCCGTGGTCCCTCAGGATTGAACTCCCATAGGCGGAGAGGTCGACGTTTGCAGGGCAGTGTGCGGCGAATCACCATGACTTGCGCGACCACGGTCAGATTGATATCTCTTTCTAGGAGATATCGAATACGGCCCTACAGCAAGGGCACGTCTTTTGGCGGCCCCCAGATAAGTCCTTCATTAACCCATGATGCCAGCCGTGGTGGGGGACCCGAGCGAAAAGTAGGCGGTGCCACCCATGTGGTGCCCCTAGGGGCTGTGATGTAAAACCAGTCCCGTTGCCATAAGCCGAGCTCCTCTTGAAAAGAGCCTTCGGGCCATGGAGCATCGTCCATCTTGCTTATTATAGCCCCTCCGCACTCAGCGTGCTGCCCCTCGATCACTTTCGGTTCCACTTTGAAGGTTTTTTGCCACAATCCGAAGTGAGGGGTGATATGGGGGAAAGCCTCGCACATGACAATGAATGATGAGATCTGGAGGATGGACTCCGGAGCTAGGTTGTGGAACTCCAGCCCGTAGTAAAACATAAGCCCCCTCACAAAGGGATCGATCGGGAAGCCTAGTCCCCGAAGGAAATGCGATGCGAACACCACGCTTTCACCAGGCTGGGGGCGGGAATAGCTTGCCCTTGAGTAGGCAGTCTATGCGAGATTTCGTCGGTTAGATACCTGGCATCTCTTAACTTTCGCACATCTTCTTCCGTGATGGAGGAAGGCATCCACGGCCTTGAGGGTCGGAGCCGGACATCTTCGAAGGTCTGAAGCGCCTAAAACTAGAGCTTTGGGTGTTGGAACTCAAAGCGAGGGGCGGATTTGATTGGTTTAAGAACAAGGTGGCCGGGCCTTGGTTCCTTTATAAAGGAGGTGAATACCAAGAGCCCTCCCCGTAACCATTTGAGACTCGCTTTCAATTAGGGAGTCATACCTGAGTCACGGTTGGGTTACCCACGCCCGTATTGATGAGAATCCCGGAATAAGGGGACACGATCTCTGCTTTGACAAGACGTGCCAAGGAAACCGCCTCGCTAAACGTGCTAAGGTGGAATAATAAAATGAATAAAAGCCGGGCCGTGGCATGATGTCACGTCGCGGCATACGTCAGCAGATCCAATTGATACAAATGTTACGGTAGAACGTGGAACTTATTTTTCAGAGCCGGACACTACCCTGGTGTTCAACATCTTCTATGAAATATTCGGAGGAGGAACCCGCCTTGCAATGCCGAAGACAACTTGCGCGCGGGACTCGTCGTCATTGAAGCCTGGTTCAGGGGCTACTAAGGGAGTCCTGGATTAGGGGGTGTCTGGATGGCCGGACTAAGACCTTTGGCCGGACTCCCGGACTATGAAGATACAAGATCGAAGACTCCGTCCCGTGTCCGGATGGGACTTTCCTTGGCGTGGAAGGCAAGCTTGGCGATACGATATGAAGATCTCCTACCATTGTAACCGACTCTGTGTAACCCTATCCCTCTCCGGTGTCTATATAAACCGGAGAGTTTTAGTCCGTAGAACGAACAACAATCATACCATAGGCTAGATTCTAGGGTTTAGCCACTCCGATCTCGTGGTAGATCTACTCTTGTACTACTCATATCATCAATATTAATCAAGCAGGAGTAGGGTTTTACCTCCATCGAGAGGGCCCGAACCTGGGTAAAAACATCGTGTCCCTTGTCTCCTGTTACCATCCGCCTAGACGCACAATTCGGGACCCCCTACCCGAGATCCGCCGGTTTTGACACCGACAGCGGCCTTCTCGTTGGCTTCGGCCACAACCTTCTTTAGTGCCTCCATTTCGGCACTCGCCCCTCGAGCATACAATACAAATATTTTCATCAGGCACAACTTCTAATTCATGCTCAACTTAGCAAACAGGTTTTCAACATACCTTGCTTGTCCTCCAGCTGCTTCTTCACGCGGCCAAGTTCCTCTTCTGCCCCTTCCAGACGCTGCTTTAGTCCGGACACCTCTGCACTATGAGTGGCGGTCGTCCCTGCAGACGCCTGTTTTCAAACAAAGGGATATATGTCACTAACTGATTCTCCTACAAAACGGAAATTTGATCCCCTGTCCGGCTCTGTCTATCTCTTCCCCGGACAGTGCATCAGGGGCTACTACTCATACTGTGCCAATCTTCCAGAGGTTCCTAAAAACATACCTCAAAGCCTTTTATAAGGCTAAGGCAGGATTCATTCAGCCCGCTCTCAGCGGACTGAATCTTCTCAATAACCGCACCCATGGGGGCGCGATGTTCATCGATGATGGACGCACTTTCTAGCGTTGTCGATAGACCGCCCGGCAACTCTGCTTGGACAGAGGTTGCTGGCGGAGCGGGCTGGCCTCCCTCCGTCAAGGGGGGCTGCTCACCCGATCCTGGAGCTTTAAAGGCCTCCAGGACTGTGGCTGGCTGCGGGTCGAATCCAAGATCGCCCCTGCCATTGACGTTCATGGGAACCGCTGCTCCCATGTATCTAGCCCCTGAGATATGTCCTCCCTAGCCCAGGCCATGCCGAGACGACACCTCATTGTCATGCCTAGGCTTCGGGGAAGGGGCCTCTGGAGGCGTCTCGCTCTCCAGGGCATCTGAGCTCAGCGAATCCTCCGAGGAGGACTGTTCGGCGCGAGACCTCGTCGGGCTGCACAAAACCCCTGGCGCGTATGCGTGTTTGGATTTTGTATACTTACGACTTTGCCAGGGGCTGGACCCTGGGATCCCACTCCGGGCTGCTATCAGCAGCCGTGGAGGACGCCTCAAGAAGGGAACCTTTCCCCCTCTTTGGTGATTCAGCCTCCAGGGATGAGGAAGCCGTCCTTTTCTTCCCTCCCCCTGCGGGGGATTCGTCTTCTTCCTCCTCCTCTTCGTCTTCGGAGGAGGGATGGTCGCTGGAGTCTTCGGATTTTGCGTCCGAAGCATCACGACGACGGAGGCCACTCCGGGTCTTCTTGACCTTCTTGGGGGCCTCTTTCTTCGGCGCCTCGTAAGGTGCTGGGACCAACATCTTCGTCAAAAGAGGTCCGACCGGTTCCTCCGGCAGCGGGGCAAGACAGTGTATCCGCTCCACCTTTTTCGTCCATCCCTGGGATTATTATAAAGCATGATAAAAGCGTCTCCCTCAGGACATGCCAGCTAAAGCATGGATGGACAGAGCACGACAATGACTTACCGGACTTGCAGAGCGGGATAGTTGATACCCACGGTCCTCGGCGAAGTCCGGCCACGGTTTCCCGGACTTGAAGAGCACCTTCCAGATGTCCTTGTGGGAGGAGCCATAGAGCTCCCGTAGGGTCTGGTGTTCAGCCGGGTCATATTCCCACAAATTGCAGGCTCGACGCTGGCAAGGGAGAACCAGGCGAACTAACATCACCTTGACTACGTTGACGAGTTTGACATCCTTGTCGACCACGCTCTGGACATGCATTTGGAGCATCGAAAGCTCGTCGGATGAGGACTAGTTCAGGCCCTTCTCGGGCCAGGACGTGAGCTGCAGTGGGGCCCCCAATATTAATTCGGGAGCAGCGGCCCACTTTTTGCCGCGCGGTTTGGTGATATAGAACCACTGCTGCTGCCACTCCTTGACGGAATCATTGAAGGCGCCTGTCGGACATATGACCTTGGGCATCTTGCTCACCATGGTGCTGCAGCATTCGGCATGCTCGCCATTCACCACCTTGGGCTTTATGTTGAAAATTTTCAACCATAAGTCGAAGTGGGGCGAAATACAGAGAAAGGCCTCACATACGACGATGAATGTTGAGATGTTAAGGAAAGAATTGGGGGAAAGATCATGAAACTCAATCCTGTAATAATGCATGACGCCGCGAACAAATGGGTGAAGGGGAAACCCAAGCCCGCGGACAAAATGAGGAAGAAACACGACCCTCTCATGGGGCTCCGGAGTGGGGACGATCTGTCCTGCCGGCGGAAGACGGTGGCCGATTTTCTTGGTCGGGTACCCGGCCTCTCGGAGCTTTTTAATGTCCCTCTCCCGGACGGTAGAGGCCATCCATTTGCCTCCTGCTCCAGATCCGGACATCTTTGGAGGACCTCTCTTCAGTGGAGAAGAAGAGTGCTTGGGCGCTAGGGCTCAAACAGAGGGGAATGGAATAGCGGAAGGAAAAGGCGTGGGTAAAAAGGAAGAGACCTTATCTCTTTATAGAGGCGATAAAAGCTTTTGCGCCTCCCCACTTGCCTGGTGGAACCCGCTCGTTCCCCACTCGCTGCAATCAGCGGTGCGGTTGGGCTACCCATACCCGTATTGATGAGAATCCCGTAATAAGGGGACGTGATCTCTGCTTCGGCAAGACGTGCAGAGGAAACCGCCTTGCAATATGCGTTGTGGCTGGTTGTGGGAAGACGGTTCGAAAGATGACCTGACCGTGGTGTTATGTCACGTTGTCTAAAGTTGCCCGCAGATTACATTCGTGAAATATCATTCTCTCTACGGTGGTATGTGAAGATCATCTTGCAGATCCGGACACGGTTTAAGTGTTCGATAATTACTTTGGAGTATTCGAAGATGGAACCCGCCTTGCAATGCCGAAGACAAACTGTGCGCCGGAGACATCGTCATTGAAGCCTGGTTCAGGAGCTGCTGAGGGAGTCCTGGATTAGGGGGTATCCGGACAGCTGGACTATATACTTTGGCCGAACTGTTGGACCGTGAAGATACAAGACTCAAGACCTTGTCCCGTGTTCGGATGGGACTCTCCTTTGCGTGGAAGACAAGCTTGGTGATGCGGATATTATATTTCCTTCTTTGTAACTGACTCCATGTAAACCCTAGCCCCCTCCGGTGTCTATATAAACCGAAGAGTTTAGTCCTTAGAGACGAATCATAATCATCATAGGCTAGCTTCTAGGGTTTAGCCTCTGTGATCTCGTGGTAGATCAACTCTTGTAATACCCATATCATCAATATCAATCAAGCAGGAAGTAGGGTTTTACCTCCATCGAGAGGGCCTGAACCTGGGTAAAACATCGTGTCCCTTGCCTCCTGTTACCATTAGCCTTAGACGCACAGATCAGGACCCCCTACCCGAGATCCGCTGGTGTTGACACCGACAGTCACCGTCCCCCCTCCTGCAGAGGGGGCTGCCGACCCGATTCCAGGACTATCTAGGTCTCTGGAACGGTATCCGGCTAAGGGCCGATGGCCCAGGACCCCCATGGTCGGTCTCCATAGGGGTTGTGCCCCCATGTCTTCGGCAGCCTCCGGTGTCGCATTGATCATCCCCCGCACTTCTCGGGGGCTGGAGAAACCCTTTGGGATGACACATCGGGACCGTCCGCCCTAGGAGGCGAGGAAGCCCATGGAGGCATCTCACTCTCCATCTTGTCCGGCGAAAGATCCCCCAATGAAGACGACCCTTGAGGAATGTCCCGTGCCGGACTGCAGCATAAAAATTTGACATTATTCTCATAATCTATAAAGAGGATTAGATATGAATGAGGCATCTGAAAGTTCTCACGATTCGGCAAGGGGCTTGGTGCGGGAGCAGTGCTTGGGAACGGCTTCGGTGCCCGAATCCGAGTTATCGGAAAGGGATAACCTTCCCCTCTTGGGCGCCCCATCCTCCGGATCTACGGAGGCTGATTTCTTTTTCCCCTTGGGAGGAGGGTTTTCTGCTTCCTCCTCCTCCTCTTCCTTCTCGTCATCTTCATCTTCGTCTTCCTCGTTAGAGGAAGGAGCTTTGGTTCCTCCGGACACGGCGCCTGAAGTCTCTTCGGGATGGAGGTCGCCTTGGGCCTCCTGGGCCTTCTTCTTCTTGTTGTCCTTCTTCGCCGGCGCCTGATAGGGCGCCAGGACCAACATCTTCATTAACAGAGGATCGATTGGGGTTTCGGGGAGTGGGGCCGGACACTTAATCCGCTCGGCCTTCTTTTCCCAGTCCTATTCAAAAGATGGAATTTTTAAGGGCCCCTCCCTAAGACTGACAAGTTAAGTAGTGTTCAGCAGCATGATACTTACCGGGGATGCCGGATTGTTGTAGTCAAGGCCGGTGTCATCGGACGTTGAAGGCCACGTCTTTTGCTTCTTAAAAAGCAGCTTCTAGATCTTCTTGTGCGTCGTGCCGTAGAAGTGATGCAGAGTCTGTGCCCCCTCCGGATTGAACTCCCACATCTTGAGAGGTCGTCGTTGGCAAGGGAGAGCCGGCGGATGAGCATCACTTGGATCACATCAGCAAGGGTGATGTCCTTGTCTATCATGCTGTTGACACGCTGTTGCAGCGTCAATACATCATTGGGGGACCCCTAGTGTAGGCCCTTGTTGGTCCAAGACGCGAGCCGTAGTGGAGGTCTGGATCTGAAGGCAGGAGTAGCGGCCCACTTGGTGTCACGGGGTTCAGTGATATAGAACCACTCCTACTGCCAAACCTTGACGGTGTCTACAAATCTTCCTTTGGGCTAGGTAACCTTGTTGATCTTGCTCACCATGGCGCCGCCGCACTCGGCGTGTTGGCCTTCGACCACCTTCGGCTTCACACTAAAAACCTTGAGCCATAAGCCGAAGTGTGGAGGAACGCGGAGGAATGCTTCGCACACGACGATAAACGCCGAGATGTGGAGGAAGGAATTCGGGGCCAGATCATGGAAACCCAGCCCGTAGTAGTACATAAGACCTCAGACAAAGGGGTGAAGGGAAAATCCGAGCCCTTGGAGGAAGTGGGGGATAAAAACCACCATTTCGCTAGGCTCCGGGGTGGGGATGATCTACCCTGGGGCCGGAAGCCTATGTTTTATCTCCGCCATCAGGTCTCTCGCCTCCCGTAGATCTTGGATGTTCTTCTCTGTTACAGAGGAGGCCATCCACTTGCCTTGAAAGCTAGATCCGGCCATTACTAGAGAAGCTGGGGCGGAAGGAAAAGTTTGGAACTTGGGCGCTGGAGCTCGGGGGATTGGTAGATAGAGGAAGGAGAAGGCGTGGGGTGAACAGATGGGTCCTTCTGTCCTCTTATAGAGGCAGCGAATATCAAGTGCCCCCTCATGAGCCTTAAATCTCGCCTATTCCCAAGGGGACGTGTGAACGGCATGGTTGGATTACCCAAAACCCCTATTGATGAGAATCCCGTAATAAGGGGACATGATCTCTGCTTCGACAGGATGTGTCACTGGCCGTACCTCGAAATACGGAACGAGGCTGTAAAATGGTTCAGAATAATTATAAAAAGGCCAGAACATAACATCTCGCCGAAAAAGTGGCCTGTGGACGTGACTTATTTTTTAAGTATTGCTACTTTTTACAGCTTAGGGTTGTACGTGTTAAGCAAGGCCGGACATAGTTCTTGTGTGTGGAAAACTATGTTGAAGTATTCGGAAAAAGGGAACCCGCCTCGCAATACCGAAGGCAGTCCGCGCGCCGGATATATTGTCATTGAATCCTGGTTCAGGGGTGACTGAGGGAGTCCTAGACTAAGGGGTCCTCGGGCGTCCGGGCTATGTGATGTGTGCCCGACTAATGGGCCATGAAGATACAAGATAGAAGAACCTTCCCGTGTCTGTGTGGGACTCTCCTTTGCGTGGATGGCAAGCTTGGCACTCGGATCAAATATTTTCCTTCTTCTGTAATCGACTCTGTACAACTCTAAATCCCTTCGGTGTTTATATGAACCGGAGGGTTTAGTCCATAGGGCAAGAACACAATCATACAAGCTAGACATCTAAGGTTTAGCCATTACGATCTCGAGGTAGATCAACTCTTGTAGCCCCTATATTCATCATAGTCAACCAAGCAGGAAGTAGGGTATTACCTCCATTAAGAGGGCCCGAACCTGGGTAAACATCGTGTCCCCTGGCTCCTTGTTACCTTTGATCCTTAGACGCACAGTTCAGGACCCGCTACCCGAGATCTGCCGGTTTTGACACCGACAACCACCTGAGCAATTTTTGTACCAATCCAGAGCAAAAAAGAATCAGATCTAAAGCACGTTTCAATGAAATTCTGGAAATTATTTACTAGCCGCAAAAGTTTCTGTTTTTCAGTAGGATCAACACAACTATCACCATAAGCTATCCTAAAGGTTTAACTTGGCCCAAACACTAATTAAAACATAAAGAAAAATCTAACAAGAGGCTAGATGAATTATTTATTACTAAAGAGGAACAAAAAGCAAGAACAAAAATAAAATTGGGTTGCCTCCCAACAAGTGCCATTCTTTAACGCCCTTAGCTAGGCATAAAGCACGAATAGATCTAGGTATTGTCATATTTGGTATGCAATTCTTCAATTGAACACATATAATCCTTAGGAGACTCTTTGGTTTTATTAATGATCAAACTCCTAGGCAATAAATCAAGAAATTCATTCGTGGCAAAAGGTTCCTTAATAATATCGAAAAGATTGGGGTGAACACTTATTGATTTGAGATCTTCATTATCTTTTCTAGAAGATTCACCCTTATTCTTTGGAACGTAAGTAAACTTGGCAACTTTAGTAGGAGGAATATTTTGAGTAGTTTTAACGGAGGAAAAAGCGGAACCCAAGTTGGTAATAATATCTTCAAGTTTACCAATTCTAGTAGAATCTTGGTCTATCTTTTCATTAACTATGGGTTCCTTTTCTCTGAGATTCTTTAAAGTAACTCCTACTTTAGATCCATATTGAGAAATCTGATTATGAATCTTTTTATCCATTTTTTCAATCAACTCTATAATAGCAATTTTATTCTCAATAATATCAAGTCTTTGCATCACATGTTCCAAGGTTAAAATAGTTCCGTTGATCAAAAGAGGTGGGGGCCTAGCAAATCTATCATGACATTGTAAGAATCAGAAGTATGACTCCCCAAGAAATTTCCCCCGGTAATTGTATCTAGAACATATCTATTCCAAGGAGTAACACCCACATAAAAATTGCGAAGAAGAATGGCAGCTCATTGCTTTTGAATAGATCTATTTTGAGCATTGCAAATTCTATACCAAGCATCTTTTAGATTTTCTCCCTCCCTTTGTTTAAAGTTGAGGACCTCATTATCTGGAGTGTTAACAATGATGGGAGTACTAGCCATGAAAGTGAATCAAGCGATCTAACACACGAGCACACAAGAAGCAAGCAAAGAAAGACGAATGGAAGAGGGGCGAAGAAAAGGCAAATATTTTTGAAAATTGTTTTAGAGGCGGGGAAGAGGAAAATGAGAGGTGAATGGCAAATAATGTAATGCAAGAGGGGAGAGTTTATGATGGGTACTTGGTATGGCTTGACTTGATGTATATCTCCAGAAATTCTTCCTGCTACCTCTTGAGCTTGCGTTGGTTTTTCCCTTGAAGAGGAAAGGGTGATGCAGCAAAGTAGAGTAAGTATTTCCCTCAGTTTGAGAACCAAGGTATCAATCCAGTAGGAGACAACGCACAAGTCACTAAATACCTGCACAAACATGTTGGGGAACGTAGTAATTTCAAAAAAAATCCTACGCACACGCAAGATCATGGTGATGCATAGCAATAGAGGGGAGAGTGTTGTCCACGTACCTTCGTAGACCGTAACGGAAGCGTTATGACAACGTGGTTGATGTAGTTGTACGTCTTCACGATCCAACCGATCCAAGTACCGAACGTACGACACCTTCGAGTTCAGCACACGTTCAGCTCGATGACGATCTCCGGACTCCGATCCAGCAGGGTGTCGGGGATGAGTTCCGTCAGCACGACGGCATGGTGACGATGATGATGTTCTACCGACGCAGGGCTTCGCCTAAGCACCGCAACGATATGACCGAGGTGGAATATGGTGGAGGGGGGCACCGCACACGGCTAAGGAACGATCACGAAGATCAACTTTTGTGTCTAGAGGTGCCCTCCTGCCCCCATATATAAAGGAGCCAAGGGAGAGGGGCGGCCAGCCAAGGAGGGCGCGCCAAAGGGAAGTCCTACTCCCACCGGGAGTAGGACTCCCTTCTTTCCTAGTTGGAGAAGGAGAAGGGGGAAGCAGGAGGAAGAGGGGAAGGAAAGGGGGGGCGCCGCCCCCCTCTCCTTGTCCTATTCGGACTAGGGAGGGGAGGGGTTGCACCCACCTCTTGCCTCCTCTCCTCTTCTCCCTTAGGGCCCATGAAGGCCCAATAACCCCCTGGGGGGTTCCGGTAACCCCCCGGTACTACGGTAAAATCCCGATTTCACCCGGAACGATTCCGATATCCAAATATAGGCTTCCAATATATCAATCTTTATGTCTTGACCATTTTGAGACTCCTCGTCATGTCAGTGATTACATCCGAGACTCCGAACAACCTTCGGTACATCAAAACTTATAAACTCATAATAAAACCGTCATCGTAACGTTAAGCGTGCGGACCCTACGGGTTCGAGAACTATGTAGACATGACCTAGAACTGTTCTCGATCAATAACCAATAGCAGAACCTGGATGCTCATATTGGCTCCTACATATTCTAAGAAGATCTTTATCGGTCAAACCGCATAACAACATACGTTGTTCCCTTTGTCATCGGTATGTTTACTTGCCCGAGATTCGATCGTCGGTATCCAATACCTAGTTCAATCTCGTTACCGGCAAGTCTCTTTACTCGTTACATAATGCATCATTCCGTAACTAACTCATTAGTTACATTGCTTGCAAGGCTTATAGTGATGTGCATTACCGAGAGGGCCCACAGATACCTCTCCGACAATCAGAGTGACAAAACCTACTCTCAAAATACGCCAACTCAACATGTACCTTTGGAGACACCTGTAGAGCTCCTTTATAATCACCCAGTTACGTTGTGACATTTGGTAGCACACAAAGTGTTCCTCCGGTAAACGGGAATTGCATAATCTCATAGTTATAGGAACATGTATAAGTCATGAAGAAAGCAATAGCAACATACTAAACGATCAAGTGCTAGGCTAACGGAATGGGTCATGTCAATCACATCATTCTCCTAATGATGTGATCCCATTAATCAAATGACAACACATATCTATGGTTAGGAAACATAACCATCTTTGATTAATGAGCTAGTCAAGTAGAGGCATACTAGTGACGTTATGTTTGTCTATGTATTCACACATGTATCATGTTTTCGGGTAATACAATTCTAGCATGAATAATAAACATTTATCATGATATGGGGAAATAAATAATAACTTTATTATTGCCTCTAGGGCATTATTCCTTCAGTCTCCCACTTGCACTAGAGTCAATAATCTAGATTACACTGTAATGATTCTAACACCCATGGAGTCTTGGTGTTGATCATGTTTTGCTTGTGGAAGAGGCTTAGTCAACGGGTCTGCAACATTCAGATCCGTATGTATCTTGCAAATCTCTATGTCTCCCACCTGGACTTGGTCCCGGATGGAATTGAAGCGTCTCTTGATGTGCTTGGTCCTCTTGTGAAATCTGGATTCCTTTGCCAAGGCAATTGCACCAGTATTGTCACAGAAGATCTTCATTGGTCCCGATGCACTAGGTATGACACCTAGATTGGAAATGAACTCCTTCATCCAGACTCCTTCATTTGCTGCTTCCGAAGCAGCTATGTACTCCGCTTCGCATGTAGATCCCGCCATGACGCTTTGTTTAGAACTGCACCAACTTACAGCTCCACCGTTTAATAAAAACACGTATCCGGTTTGCGATTTAGAATCATCCGGATCAGTGTCAAAGCTTGCATCGACGTAACCATTTATGACTAGCTCTTTGTCACCTCCATAAACGAGAAACATATCCTCAGTCCTTTTAAGGTATTTCAGGATGTTCTTGACCGCTGTCCAGTGATGCACTCCTGGATTACTTTGGTACCTACCTGCCAAGCTTATTGCTAGGCATACGCCAGGTCTGGTACACAGCATTGCATACATGATAGAGCCTATGGCTGAAGCATAGGGAACATCTTTCATTTTCTCTCTATCTTCTGCTGTGGTCGGGCATTGAGTCTGACTCAACTTCACACCTTGTAACACAGGTAAGAACCCTTTCTTTGCCTGATCCATTTTGAACTTTTTCAAAACTTTATCAAGGTATGTGCTTTGCGAGTCCAATTAAGCGTCTTGATCTATCTCTATAGATCTTGATGCCCAATATGTAAGCAGCTTCACCAAGGTCTTTCATCGAAAAACTTTTATTCAAGTATCCCTTTATGCTATCCAGAAATTCTATATCATTTCCGATTAACAATATGTCATCTACATATAATATCAGAAATGCTGCAGAGCTCCCACTCACTTTCTTGTAAATACAGGCTTCTCCAAAAGTCTGTATAAAACCATATGCTTTGATCACACTATCAAAGCGTTTATTCCAACTCCGATATGCTTGCACTAGTCCATAAATGGATCGCTGGAGCTTGCACACTTTGTTAGCACCTTTTGGATCAACAAAACCTTCTGGTTGCATCATATACAACTCTTCTTCCAGAAATCCATTCAAGAATGCAGTTTTGACATCCATTTGCCAAATTTCATAATCATAAAATGCAGCAATTGCTAACATGATTCGGACAGACTTAAGCATCGCTACGGGTGAGAAAGTCTCATCGTAGTCAACCCCTTGAACTTGTCGAAAACCTTTCGCAACAAGTCGAGCTTTATAGACAGTTACATTACCATCAGCGTCAGTCTTCTTCTTAAAAATCCATTTATTCTCAATGGCTTGCCGATCATCGGGCAAGTCAACCAAATCCATACTTTGTTCTCATACATGGATCCCATCTCAAATTTCATGGCTTCTAGCCACTTTGCGGAATCTGGGCTCATCATTGCTTCCTCATAGTTCGTAGGTTCGCCATGGTCAAGTAACATGACTTCCAGAATAGGATTACCGTACCACTCTGGTGCGGATCTTACTCTGGTAGACCTACGAGGTTCAGTAGAAACTTGATCTGAAGTTTCATGATCAATATCATTAGCTTCCTCACTAATTGGTGTAGTTGTCACAGGAACCGGTTCTTGTGATGTACTACTTTCCAATAAGGGAGCAGGTACAGTTACCTCATCAAGTTCTACTTTCCTCCCACTCACTTCTTTCGAGAGAAACTCCTTCTCTAGAAAGGATCCGAATTTAGCAACGAAAATCTTGCCCTCAGATCTGTGATAGAAGGTGTACCCAATAGTTTCTTTTGGGTATCCTATGAAGACACATTTCTCCGATTTGGATTCGAGCTTATCTGGTTGAAGTTTCTTCACATAAGCATCGCAGCCCCAAACTTTAAGAAACGACAACTTTGGTTTCTTGCCAAACCACAGTTCATAAGGCGTCGTCTCAACGGATTTTGATGGTGCCCTATTTAACGTGAATGTGGTCGTCTCTAAAGCATAACCCCAAAACGATAGCGGTAAATCAGTAAGACACATCATAGATCGCACCATATCTCGTAAAGTACGATTATGACGTTCGGACACACCATTTCGTTGTGGTGTTCTGGGTGGCGTGAGTTGCGAAACTATTCTGCATTGTTTCAAATGTAAACCAAACTCGTAACTCAAATATTCTCCTCCACGATCAGATCGTAGAAATTTTATTTTCTTGTTACGATGATTTTCCACTTCACTCGGAATTTTTTGAACTTTTCAAATGTTTCAGACTTGTGTTTCATTAAGTAGATATACCCATATCTGCTCAAATCATCTGTGAAGGTGAGAAAATAACGATACCCGCCGCGAGCCTCAATATTCATTGGACCACAAACATCAGTATGTATGATTTCCAACAAATCAGTTGCTCGCTCCATAGTTCTGGAGAACGACGTTTTAGTCATCTTGCCCATGAGGCACGGTTTGCAAGTACCAAGTGATTCATAATCAAGTGATTCCAAAAGTCCATCAGTATGGAGTTTCTTCATGCGCTTTACACTGATATGACCTAAACGGCAGTGCCACAAATAAGTTGCACTATCATTATCAACTCTGCATCTTTTGGCTTCAACACTATGAATATGTGTATCACTACTATCAAGATTCTATAAAAACAGACCACTCTTCAAGGGTGCATGACCATAAAAGATATTACTCATATAAATACAACAACCATTATTCTCCGATTTAAATGAATAATCGTCTCGCATCAAACAAGATCCAGATATAATGTTCATGCTCAACGCTGGCACCAAATAACAATTATTTAGGTCTAAAACTAATCCCGATGATAGATGTAGAGGTAGCGTGCCGACCGCGATCACATCGACTTTGGAACCATTTCCCACGCGCATCGTCACCTCGTCCTTAGCCAATCTTCGCTTAATCCGTAGTCCCTGTTTCGAGTTGCAAATATTAGCAATAGAACCAGTATCAAATACCCAGGTACTACTGCAATCATTAGTAAGGTACACATCAATAACATGTATATCACATATACCTTTGTTCACTTTGCCATCCTTCTTATCCGCCAAATACTTGGGGCAGTTCCGCTTCCAGTGTCCTGTCTGCTTGTAGTAGAAGCACTCAGTCTCAGGCTTAGGTCCAGACTTGGGTTTCTTCTCTTGAGCAACAACTTGTTTGCTGTTCTTCTTGAAGTTCCCCTTCTTCTTCCCTTTGCCCCTTTTCTTGAAACTGGTGGTCTTATTGACCATCAACACTTGATGCTCCTTCATGATTTCTACCTCCACAGCTTTTAGCATTGCGAAGAGCTCGGGAATAGTCTTGTCCATCCCTTGCATATTATAGTTCATCACGAAGCTCTTGTAGCTTGGTGGCACTGATTGAAGAATTCTGTCAATGACACTATCATCAGGAAGATTAACTCCCAGTTGAATCAAGTGATTATTATACCCAGACATTTTGAGTATGTGTTCACTGACAGAACTATTCTCCTCCATCTTACAGCTATAGAACTTATTGGGGACTTCATATCTCTTAATCCGGGCATTTGCTTGAAATATTAACTTCAACTCCTGAAACATCTCATATGCTCCATGACGTTCAAAACGTCGTTGAAGACCCGGTTCCAAGCCGTAAAGCATGGCACACTGAACTATCGAGTAGTCATCAGCTTTGCTCTGCCAGACGTTCTTAATGTCGTCAGTTGCATCAGCAGTAGGCCTGGCACCTAACGGTGCTTCCAGGACGTAATTCTTCTGTGCAGCAATGAGGATAATCCTCAGGTTACGGACCCAGTCCGTGTAATTGCTACCATCATCTTTGAACTTAGCTTTCTCAAGGAACGCATTAAATTCAACGGAACAACAGCACGAGCCATCTATCTACAACAAACATAGAGAAGCAAGATACTATCAGGTACTAAGTTCATGATAAATTTAAGTTCAATTAATCATATTACTTAAGAACTCCCACTTAGACAGACATCTCTCTAGTCATCTAAGTGATCACGTGATCCAAATCAACTAAACCATGTCCGATCATCACGTGAGATGGAGTAGTTTCAATGATGAACATCTCTATGTTGATCATATCTACTATATGATTCACGTTCGACCTTTCGGTCTCCGTGTTCCGAGGCCATATCTGTATATGCTAGGCTCATCAAGTTTAACCTGAGTATTCTGCGTGTGCAACTATTTTGCACCCGTTGTATTTGAACGTAGAGCCTATCACACCCGATCATCACGTGGTGTCTCAGCACGAAGAACTTTCGCAACGGTGCATACTCAGGGAGAACACTTCTTGATAATTTAGTGAGAGATCATCTTAAAATGCTACCGTCAAACAAAGCAAGATAAGATGCATAACGGATAAACATCACATGCAATCAATATAAGTGATATGATATGGCCATCATCATCTTGTGCTTGTGATCTCCATCTCCGAAGCACCGTTATGATCACCATCGTCACCGGCGCTACACCTTGATCTCCATCGTAGCATCGTTGTCGTTACGCCATCTATTGCTTCTACGACTATCGCTACCGCTTAGTGATAAAGTAAAGCAATTACAGGGCGTTTGCATTTCATAAAATAAAGCGACAACCATATGGCTCCTGCCAGTTGCCGATAACTTCGGTTACAAAACATGATCATCGCATACAATAAAATATAGCATCACGTCTTGACCATATCACATCACAACATGCCCTGCAAAAACAAGTTAGACGTCCTCTACTTTGTTGTTGCAAATTTTACGTGGCTGCTACGGGCTGAGCAAGAACCGTTCTTACCTACGCATCAAAACCACAACGATAGTTCGTCAAGTTAGTGCTATTTTAACCTTCGCAAGGATCGGGCGTAGCCACACTCGGTTCAACTAAAGTTGGAGAAACACACACCTGCTAGTCACCTGTGTGCAAAGCACGATGGTAAAACCAGTCTCGCGTAAGCGTACGCGTAATGTCGGTCCGGGCCGCTTCATCCAACAATACCGCCAAACCAAAGTATGACATGCTGGTAAGCAGTATGACTTGTATCACCCACAACTCACTTGTGTTTTACTCGTGCATATAACATCAACGCATAAAACCTAGGCTCGGATGCCACTGTTGGGGAACGTAGTAATTTCAAAAAAATTCCTACGCACACGCAATCATGGTGATGCATAGCAACGAGAGGGGAGAGTGTTGTCCACGTACCTTCGTAGACCATAAGCGGAAGCGTTATGACAACGCGGTTGATGTAGTCGTACGTCTTCACGATCCGACCGATCCAAGTACCGAACGTACGGCACCTCCGAGTTCAGCACACGTTCGGCTCTATGATGATCCCCGGACTCCGATCAAGCAGGGTGTCGGGGATGAGTTCCGTCAGCACGACGGCGTGGTGACGATGATGATGTTCTACCGACGCAGGGCTTCGCCTAAGCACCGCAACAATATGACCGAGGTGGAATATGGTGGAGGGGGGCACCGCACACGGCTAAGGAACGATCACGAAGATCAACTTTTGTGTCTAGAGGTGCCCCCTGCCCCCGTATATAAAGGAGCCAAGGGGGAGGGGGCGGCCGGCCAAGGAGGGCTCGCCAAGGGGGAGTCCTACTCCCGCCGGGAGTAGGACTCCCTTCTTTCCTAGTTGGAGAAGGAGAAGGGGGAAGGAGGAGGAAGAGGGGAAGGAAAGGGGGGGGCGCCCCCCTCTCCTTGTCCTATTCGGACTAGGGAGGGGAGGGGGCGCAGCCCACCTCTTGCCTCCTCTCCTCTTCTCCCTTAGGGCCCATGAAGGCCCAATAACCCCCGGGGGGTTCCGGTAACCCCCCGGTACTCCGGTAAAATCCCGATTTCACCCGGAACGATTCCGATATCCAAATATAGGCTTCCAATATATCAATCTTTATGTCTCGATGATTTCGAGACTCCTCGTCATGTCAGTGATTACATCCGGGACTCCGAACAACCTTCGGTACATCAAAACTTATAAACTCATAATAAAACTGTCATCGTAACGTTAAGCGTGCGGACCCTACGGGTTCGAGAACTATGTAGACATGACCTAGAACTGTTCTCGGTCAATAACCAATAGCGGAACCTGGATGCTCATATTGGCTCCTACATATTCTACGAAGATCTTTATCGGTCAAACCGCATAACAACATACATTGTTCCCTTTGTCATCGGTATGTTTACTTGCCCGAGATTCGATCGTCGGTATCCAATACCTAGTTCAATCTCGTTACCGACAAGTCTCTTTACTCGTTACGTAATGCATCATTCCGTAACTAACTCATTAGTTACATTGCTTGCAAGGCTTATAGTGATGTGCATTACCGAGAGGGCCCAGAGATACCTCTCCGACAATCGGAGTGACAAAACCTAATCTCGAAATACGCCAACTCAACATGTACCTTTGGAGACACCCGTAGAGCTCCTTTATAATCACCCAGTTACATTGTGACGTTTGGTAGCACACAAAGTGTTCCTCCGGTAAACGGGAATTGCATAATCTCATAGTTATAGGAACATGTATAAGTCATGAAGAAAGCAATAGCAACATACTAAACGATCAAGTGCTAGGCTAACGGAATGGGTCATGTCAATCACATCATTCTCCTAATGATGTGATCCCGTTAATCAAATGACAACACATGTCTATGGTTAGGAAACATAACCATCTTTGATTAATGAGCTAGTAAAGTAGAGGCATACTAGTGACGTTATGTTTGTCTATGTATTCACACATGTATCATGTTTCCGGGTAATACAATTCTAGCATGAATAATAAACATTTATCATGATATGAGGAAATAAATAATAACTTTATTATTGCCTCTAGGGCATATTTCCTTCAAAACAATCAACAACTTGCACCCAACGGGATAAAGGGGTTGTCAATCCCTTCACAGTTACTTTCAAAAGTGAGATATGATAGAGATAGATAAACGGTAAAGTAAATATTTTTGGTATTTTTGGATTATAGATCGGAAAGTAAAAGATTTCAAATAGTAGATCGGAGACTAGTATGATGGAAAATGGAACTTATATGATGGAAAAGAGACCCGGGGGGCATAGTTTTCACTAGTGGCTTCTCTCAAGATAGCAAACAATACGGTGGATGAACAAATTACTGCCCAAAAATTGATAAAAGAGCGCATAATTATGAAAATATCTAAGGCAATGATCATGAACATAGGCATCACGTCCGTGTCAAGTAGACCGAAATGGTTCTGCATCTAATACTATTACTCCACACATCGACCGACTCCTGCCTGCATCTAGAGTATTAAGTTCATAAAGAACAGAGTAACGCTTTAAGTAAGATGACATGATGTAGAGGAATTAACTCAAGCAATATGATGAAAACCCCATCTTTTTATCCTCGATGGCAACAATACAATGCGTGCCTTGCTGCCCCTACTATCACTGGGAAAGGACACCGCAAGATTGAACCCAAAGCTAAGCACTTTTCCCATTGCAAGGAAAACCAATCTAGTAGGCCAAACTAAACCGATAATTCGAAGAGACTTGCAAAGATATCAAATCATGCATATAAGAATTCAGAGAAGACTCAAATAATATTCATAGATAAGCTGATCATAAATCCACAATTCATCGGATCTCGGCAAACATGCCACAAAAGAATATTACATCAAATAGATCTCCAAGAACATCGATGAGAACATGGTATTGAGAATCAAAGAGAGAGAGAGAGAGAGAAGAAGCCATCTAGCTACTAGCTATGGACCCATAGGTCTGTGGTAAACTACTCACGCTTAATCGGAAGGGCAATGGTGTGGATGTAGAAGCCCTTCGTGATCAAATCCCCCTCTGGCAGGACGCCGAAAAAGGCCCCTAGATGGGATATCACGGGTACAGAAGGTTGCGACAGTGGAAAAGTGTTTTCGTGGCTCCCCCTGATGGTTTTGGGGTATAAGAGTATATATGGGCGAAAGAATTAGGTCAGGAGAGCTCCGAGGGGCCCATGGGGTAGGGGCGCGCCCTACCCCCCTGGGCGCGCCCTTCACCCTCGTGGCCGCCTCGTTGCGTCCCCGACTTCATCTCCAAGTCTCCTGGTTTGCTTCTGGTCCAAGAAAGATCATCACGAAAGTTTTATTCCATTTGGACTCCGTTTAGTATTCCTTTTCTGCGAAACTCTAAAATAGGCAAAAAACAGAAACTGGCACTGGGCTCTAGGTTAATAGGGTAGCCCCAAAAATAATATAAAATAGCATATAAATGCGTATAAAACATCCAAAACAGATAATATAAGAGCATGGAACAATAAAAAATTATAGATACATTGGAGACATATCAGCCATTAATGGATTCCTCCTGGTTCGTGTTAGGGCCGGTCACCGTCACATGTCATTCAACCAAAGCTCAAGCTCATGCGTTGTCAGGATTCCCTCCCACATGCTCGGATTGCTAGGTTCGACCGACACCGTACCTTGTGTATCTCGTCCTTAACTACCTGGCTTTCATGGTTGTTGTCTATACCGAGAGGCAGGGACCACATCTAAATTGTACATTATTCTATATTGAAAACACACATCACCCCTTCCAACATACATCATTTTGGGCCGCATGCAAGAGGTGCTGGTTTTGTGGTCCCTCTCGTGCGATTTTTTATGATGGTTCAATCTATTGGCCCAAGCGGTTTATCGACAACAAGAACTATTGTTTGACCAAGCGATGGATATATTGGTTTGTCTTATGGTAGGTCATGGCGACATGCATGTATGACCAAAGTATATATCATTACGTGCATCCGCCCCACGGACATGAAGTGGGAGGTGGGTCAAGCACCCTACCTAACTACGACATTATGCCATTATAGATATATCCAAGGGTGCTTTCGGGTTTGCGAGGCAGGTGCCACCAAAGTTGTGCATTGTGTATTTAAAGTTCTAAACATCACACCCTATATTCCTACATATATTTGGCCACTTCCAGGTGGTTCTTGATATGTCTTCAACGTATCTATAATTTTTTATTGTTTCATGCTATTATATTATCTGTTTTGGATGTTTAATGGGCTTTACTATGCACTTTTATATTATTTTTGGGACTAACCTATTAACTGGAGGCCCAGCCCAAATTGCTGTTTTTGCCTATTTCAGTGTTTCGTGGAAAAGAAATATCAAACGAAGTCCAAACAGAATGAAACCTTCGGGCGCGCCCTACCCCCTGGGCGCGCCCCACCCTCATGGGCCCCTCGTGGCTCCCCTGACCGACTTCTTTCACCTATATATACTCATATACCCTGAAAACATCAAGGAGCACAATAGCTCGGGAGTTCCGCCGCCGCAAGCCTCTGTAGCCACCAAAAACCAATCGGGACCCTATTCTGGCACCCTGTCGGAGGGGGATCCCTCACCGGTGGCCATCTTCATCATCCCGGTGCTCTCCATGACGAGGAGGGAGTAGTTCACCCTCGGGGCTGAGGGTATGTACCAGTAGTTATGTGTTTGATCTCTCTCTCTCTCTCTCTCTCTCTCTCTCTCTCGTGTTCTTGATATGGCATGATCTTGATGTATCGCGAGCTTTGTTGTTATAGTTGGATCTTATGATGTTTCTCCCCATCTACTCTCTTGTAATGGATTGAGTTTTCCCTCTGAAGTTATCTTATCAGATTGAGTCTTTAAGGATTTGAGAACACTTGATGTATGTCTTGCATGTTCTTATCTGTGGTGACAATGGGATATTCACGTGATACACTTGATGTATGTTTTGGTGATCAACTTGCGGGTTCTGTGACCATGTGAACTTATGCATAAGGGTTGGCACACGTTTTCGTCTTGACTCTCCGGTAGAAACTTTGGGGCACTCTTTGAAGTTCTTTGTGTTGATTGAATAGATGAATATGAGATTGTCTGCTACATATCATATAATCATACCCACGGATACTTGAGGTGACATTAAAGTATCTAGGTGACATTAGGGTTTTGGTTGATTTGTGTCTTAAGGTGTTATTCTAGTACGGACTCTAGGATAGATCAAACGGAAAGAATAGCTTCGTGTTATTTTACTACGGACTCTTGAATAGATCGATCAGAAAGAATAACTTTGAGGTGGTTTCGTACCCTACAATAATCTCTTCGTTTGTTCTCCACTATTAGTGACATTAGAGTGACTCTTTGTTGCATGTTGAGGGATAGTTATATGATCCAGTTATGTTATTATTCTTGAGAGAACTTGCACTAGTGAAAGTATGAACCTTAGCCCTTGTTTCGAAGCATTGCAATACCATTTACGCTCACTTTTATCATTTGTTACCTTGCTGTTTTTATAATTTCAGATTACAAAAACCTATATCTACCATCCATATTGCACTTGTATCACCATCTCTTCGCCGAACTAGTGCACCTATATAATTTACCATTGTATTGGGTGTGTTAGAGACACACGAGACTCTTTGTTATTTGGTTGCAGGGTTGTTTGAGAGAGACCATCTTCATCCTACGCCTCCCACTGATTGATAAACCTTAGGTCATCCACTTGAGGGAAATTTGCTACTGTCCTACAAACCTCTGCACTTGGAGGCCCAACAACGTCTACAAGAATAAGGTTGCGTGTAGACATCAAGCTATTTTCTGGCGTCATTGCCGGGGAGGTGAGTGCTTGAAGGTATGTCTTCAGATCTTGCAATCGAATCTTTTAGTTTCTTGTTTTATCACTAGTTTAGTCTATAAAAGAAAATTACAAAAAAATGGAATTTAGGATGCCTCATATGCTTCATCTTTTTAATGTCCTCGGTGAAAATAAGGATTCTGAAAATTGTGCTCAAGTACTACAAGAAGAAGTACATAGAATGCTTGGCATAAAATATGTGAATGATGAGCATGATTGCAATGTTGTTAGTATGAATTCTTTGAATACCCATGATGCTAATGATATGCAAAACCACAAGCTTGGGGATGCTATGTTTGATGAATATGATATTTTTTGTCCCCCAAGTTTTGATGAGCAAATTTATTATGATGAAAGCATGCCTCCTATTTATGATGATTATTGTGATGATACGTATGCCATAAAGAATAGACTTAACCATGAAACTTGTCATCATGATATTAATTTTCAATTGGATTATGCTTCACATGATAGTTATTTTGTTGAGTTTGCTCCCACTACTATTCATGAGAAGAAGTTTGCTTATGTGGAGAGTAGTAAAATTTATATGCTTGTGCATCATGAAAATAATGCTTTATGTGATGGTTATATTGTTGAATTCATTCATGATGCTACTGAAAATTATTATGAGAGAGGAACAGGTGCTTTTACATATTGCAATAATATCAAGTTTACTCTCTATGTGTTGAAATTTTTGAAGTTGCACTTGTTCTGCCTTCCTATGCAAGTTGATTCTTGTTTCCATAAGTTGTTTGCTCACAAAATCCCTATGCATAGGAAGTGGGTTAGGCTTAAATGTGCTAGTCACATTCTTCATGATGGTCTCTTTATGTTTAAATTCTTATCTTTTATGTGAGCATCATTGAAATCATCATGCCTAGCTAGGGGCGTTAAACATAAGCGCTTGTTGGGAGGCAACCCAATTTTATTTTTGTTCTTTGCTTTTTGCTACTGTTTAGTAATAAATAATTCATCTAGCCTCTGTTTAGATGAGGTTTTATGTTTTAATTAGTGTTTGTGCCAAGTAGAACCTTTGGGAAGACTTGGGTGAAGTCTATGCAATCTTGCTGTAAAAAACAGAAACTTTTGCGCTCACGAGATTCACTGCCATGTTTTACTGAAGAGTGATTTTGGGTTGATTATTTCTGCAGACGATTAATAGACAAATTCCTCAGGTCCAACAATTTATTTCCGAATTTTTGGAGTTCCAGAAGTATATGCTTGATACAGATTACTACAGACTGTTCTGTTTTTGACAGATTCTATTTTCTATGTGTTGTTTGCTTATTTTGATGAATCTATGAGTAGTATCGGAGGGTATGAACCTTAGAGAAGTTGGAATACAGTATATATTACACCAATATGAATTTAGAATGAGTTCACAACAGTACCTAAGTGGTTATTTATTTTCTTATACTAACGGAGCTTACGAGTTTTCTGTTGAGTTTTGTGTTGTGAAGTTTTCAAGTTTTGGGTAAAGATTCGATGGAATATGGAATAAGGAGTGGCAAGAGCCTAAGCTTGGGGATGCCCAAGGCACCCCAAGGTAATATTCAAGGACAACCAAGAGCCTAAGCTTGGGGATGCCCCGGAAGGCATCCCCTCTTTCGTCTTCATCTATCGGTAACTTTACTTGATACTATATTTTTATTCACCACATAATATGTGTTTTGCTTGGAGTGTCTTGTATGATTTGAGTATTTGATTTTTAGTTTACCACGATCATCCTTGCTATACACACCTTTTGGGAGACACACACATGAATCGGAATTTATTAGAATACTCTATGTGCTTCAGTTATATCTTTTGAGCTAAATAAATTTGCTCTAGTGCTTCAGTTATATCTTTTTAGAGCATGGTGGTGGTTTTATTTTGTAGAAATTATTGATCTCTCATGCTTCACTTATATTATTTTGAGAGTCTTTAGTACAGCATGGTAATTTTCTTTGGCTATAAAATTAGTCTTAATATGATAGGCATTCAAGATGGGTATAATAAAAACTTTCATATAAAGTGCATTGAATACTATCGAAGTTTGATTCCTTATGATTGTTTTGAGATATGAAGATGGTGATATTAGAGTCATGCTAGTGGAGTAGTTGTGAATTTGAGAGATACTTGTGTTAAAGTTTGTGATTCCCGTAGCATGCACGTATGGTGAACCTTTATGTGATGAAGTCGGAACATGATTTATTTTTTGATTGTCTTCCTTATGAGTGGCGGTCGGGGGCGAGCGATGGTCTTTTCCTACCAATCTATCCCCCTAGGAGCATGCGCGTAGTACTTCGTTTCGATGACTAATAGATTTTTGCAATAAGTATATGAGTTCTTTATGACTAATATTGAGTCCATGGATTATAAGCACTCTCACCCTTCCACCATTGCTAGCCTCTCTTGTGCCGCGCAACTTTCGCCGGTACCATACACCCGCCATATACCTTCCTCAAAACAGCCACCATACCTACCTACTATGGCATTTCCATAGCCATTCCGAGATATATTGCCATGCAACTTTCCACCATTCCATTTATTATGACACGCTCCATCATTGTCATATTGCCTTGCATGATCATGTAGTTGACATCATATTTGTGGCAAAGCCACCTTTATAATTCTTTCATACATGTCACTCTTGATTCATTATCCCGGTACACCGCCGGAGGCATTCACATAGAGTCATATTTTGTCCTAAGTATTGAGTTGTAATTCTTGAGTTATAAATAAATAGAAGTGTGATTATTTCCATTATTAGAGCATTGTCCCATGTGAGGAAAGGATGATGGAGACTATGATTCCCCCACAAGTCGGGATGAGACTCCGAACTTTATGAAAATAAAAGAGGCCAAAGAAGCCCACCAAAAGAAAAAAATGAGAAAAAAAGAGAGAAGGGACAATGCTACTATCCTTTTACCACACTTGTGCTTCAAAGTAGCACCATGATATTCATGATAGAGAGTCTCCTATGTTGTCACTTTCTTATACTAGTGGGAATTTTACATTATAGAACTTGGCTTGTATATTACAATGATGGGCTTCCTCAAAATGCCCTAGGTCTTTGTGAGCAAGCAAGTTGGATGCACACCCACTTAGTTTCTTTTTGATGAGCTTTCATACACTTATAGCTCTAGTGCATCCGTTGCATGACAATCCCTACTAACTCACATTGATATCTATTAATGGGCATCTCCATAGCCCATTGATACGCCTAGTTGATGTGAGACTATCTTATCCTTTTTTGTCTTCTCCAAAACCACCATTCTATTCCACATATAGTGCTATGTCCATGGCTCACGCTCATGTATTGCGTGAGAATTGAAAAAGTTTGAGAACATCAAAAGTATGAAACAATTGCTTGGCTTTTCATCGGGGTTGTGCATGATTTAAATATTTTGTGTGATGAAGATAGAGCATAGCCAGACTATATGATTTTGTAGGGATAGCTTTCTTTAGCCATGTTATTTTGAGAAGACATGATTGCTTTGTTAGTATGCTTGAAGTATTATTATTTTCATATCAATATTAAACTTTTATCTTGAATCTTTTGGATCTGAACATTCATGCCACAATAAAGAAATTACATTGAGAATTATGTTAGGTAGCATTCCACATCAAAAATTCTATTTTTATCATTTACCTACTCGAGGACGAGCAGGAATTAAGCTTGGGGATGCTTGATACGTCTCCAACGTATCTATAATTTTTGATTGTTCCATGCTATTATATTATCTGTTTTGGATGTTTAATGGGATTTACTATGCACTTTTATATTATTTTTGGGACTAACCTATTAACCGGAGGCCCAACCCAAATTGCTGTTTTTTTCCTATTTCAGTGTTTCGCGGAAAAGGAATATCAAACAGAGTCCAAACAAAATGAAACCTTTGGGAGAATCGTTTCTGGAACAAACGCAATCCAGGAGACTTGGAGTAGATGTCAGGGAAGCAACAAGGTGGCCACGAGGGTCCAGGGCATGCCCTACCCCCCTGGGCGCGCCCCCCACCCTCGTGGGCCCCTCGTGGCTCCCGTGACCAACTTCTTTCGCCTATATTTAAAACAATACAGAGGCTAGCTAACTCGCTCCGAGAATGCTCCCCCGATCGCGTCCTTCGATGGCCATTCGATCGTGGTCAACGAGGTTCTTCTTTCGCTGCTGGCCGTTGGATGCTCATTGGAAATTGGTTTGTCTCGTTTTGACCGCGTGGTGACTCATGGACAGGGTATGACCTGTGGGCTCGGGGTTGATCCGATTGGCTGGGTGCTAGTTTTTCGGTGCGTGGGGCAGCCTCTCCTGCCGCACCGCGTGCGCGCTTTGCCCGTGTCGTGCGTCGCGGGGGAGCTGCGGAAGGGTCAGCCGTTGCATGTGCACCTGGCTTTTGTGCCCACACTTATGCTGTCTTAATGACAGGTGGGCCTATGCTTCTCCTGGTCCCACTCATCAGCTGCGGTGGCTGCACATATCATGTTTTCTGGTTTTCTCCGTCAACCGCTTCTGGCACAATGCTCCTCACGCATTAAAAAATCCCGCATCGTGCGTCCTGTGTCTGCTGTAGAGGGATGGGTCGACACATGTGCACTCGGATTGTGCACACCCATTGTACTAGCGCGATGACGGGTGGGCCGATGCTGCTCCCAGTCCCGCTCGTCGGCTGCTACTCCTATGTCTTGTGCGCGTAAACGCCCTGCAAGCTTTTCCTGTGCGCGGTGTTGCATCTCATCTGTGTTGAGAGGAAAAATGAATCAACTATCTTCTTTACTAGATGGCATCTGCTATTTATACAAGGGAAAGGACACCATTGGAAAAGGTGTCTGTTCAGAGGAGGTGCCTGTTCGGCAGGAACCGACGCAGCAGTTTTACAACTGCCTGCGGTTAGTACAAGCAGGGATTAATCCCATAATTAACACATGGTTAATTAATTCTAACACTCCCCCTAACCAATGCTTGATCTTGTGAGCAGACATCATCTTGATAAAGTTTCCTCCAAAACCCTGTGGGAAAAATGAGGATAGAGGTGTTTGATATGTTGCCAAAAACTCCTTCAAACCCAGTAGGAAAAATAAGGAGAAAATGCCGCAACATATAATGATTATTGTCTGTTTAACTCAATATGAGAAAAACCCATAGAATTAAAGGACAATAAATATGTCGTATATACTTTCTTAAAAACCCCGGTGGGGAAAACAGAAAATATGACATATGGTCTTGTGTTGATATTACCTCATTAAAAACCTTCATGAGAACCTATAAAGTAAACTCATGAAGGGAAAAAGAGTATAATATGATGCTTTTAACAGGAACAATTCAGGAAGATACTCCCCCTGATTCTTGCAAATTCTGAAGCCGTCATATACCAATTCCATGAACATATTTCCGAAATGTAGAAGTTGGTAGAGACTTGGTGAACAAATCAGTCACATGATTTGACTTACAAGATATGCAATATAGTGATATTGCTTATTATGTAACTTGTTTGCATCCGGGCAACACAAGCAACATTATCTTTGAGATAATGGTTGGTGGATGTAGCCATGATGTCTGTTTCGAAGACTCTTCATGAGAGGGCTACCACACCTAGTAGGAACACTAAGCTTGTCTACGATCTGACATAGTGGGGATCTGATCGATGTATCCAATGATATCGGTGTTCACATTTCTATGAAACTGAAAAACCAGGACAAAATGTTTGATGCCTTGGAGATATTGAAAGATATTCTTGAGTACCAACCAATTGTGTTTGGTGGATCCAATGGCTTATGGAACGTTGAGTCCCAATATCTCATTTCCATCATCTCTTGGTCTAAATCGATCTTTCTCTACGTCTAGAGAATGAACTACCATGAGAGTTATGGATGGATAAGATTTGTCCACAATGAATTTCTCCAATATATTTTGGATATAGACAACATAGTAAACCATAGTGTATGAATGAAGGTGATCAAGTTGTAGTAACGAGCGGTATTTTGGTTTACCCAAATCCTTCATTTTAAACTCCATCATTTAGATGATTACATGTGTCGTCATTGCAGACACACAAATATGGATAATCATCATTGTAGGAGTAATCCTTGTGCATAAGGAACCCACTACGTCGGTTGTACCATATGTACCGACAACAATAAGTCGTATGGGACTTACTGATTCTACACAATGTATGTTGCATTTTGTAATTCAATTCAGAATTGAGATTCCATCGGGAATCAATCATATATGTCTGAATCTAGTGATCCACATGTATATATAATCACTACATCTATCAACTGCAAAGATAGATGATTTTATGTTGCCAATGATATAAGTTATCAGAAAGAGATTCCACCTCTTGGAGAATAGTTGGGTATCTGCGTGAACCCTTGTGCTACAATACTTGCTCTATGTTTCACCACCTTGTTGTTCTCAATTCTGTTTTCAGAAGAAAACTGGTGTAGGTATTGCTTATGAATACCTTCCCATTATTGAGCAAGATTATTTCTACCTAGATTATACCATTTGCTTGAGTTCAGTCTGAGTGTTGTTCACACTTTGCCATGGCCATGGTCTTTGGATCTGAATCACTTGAAAGGTTTTTCAATCTAGTTGAGAAATGTATGTCGACAATTGTAGACTTCCGGTTCTATGTTTCTCCAGAATCTATATATCAATATATAGTTGATGGAAATATCATTACCCATGGTAACTGCTCACGATTTCCCAATGCGATTGAGTCGGGTATTCCGATGTCCCGGTCATTGTGTGCACTATGACCTGGGTTGGTGGAGGTTTCCCGTCCACTAGGTGTATACTACCCATTAGGTATCTGTCAACGTGAAGTTGACTTGCATTTACTGATTCACAGGCCTTGATATCCTTGCTTGCGAGAAGCTAAATCTTGATGTACTATTGCCATACATCTCCCCCTATTGCTTCGAATGGGGAGTGGAGTGATTCTTATTGGTACCTTCACTCTTTCAGGCATATTTTGCAGGATTGTAGGATTGTGTGACACCTTTATAGTCAGCAAATTAATCTGGCGGGTTATTTGCAATGTGTTGCAAATGTTCTGAACGCATGGTTCGGATCTTTGAGTACGTGGATTTGAGGCAGAAATGTGTTGAACATTCCACTAATTTCCTGGCATTCTTTATGGTACTTGAAATCTCCCCCTAATGCCTGGAAATGTTCCTCATTGAATCAGCATACTGGCCTTGAATAACTCCCCATGTGAGGGGCTTGAGGTATTGACGGTAATACAGTTATACCTCACATAGATCCCAACTATATGTTGAGGGGCCAATGATGTATGCCGGGTGGTGATATCAGTATGCAACCGAATTACCGCAGATAGGAAATACTTGGTAGATATCCACATATCAAAGATAGAGGGGAATAATATTATGCAGTTCTGTCATGAGCGTGTAAAACTGCATGACTCCAACGTAAAGTTGGTAAGTTCCAATTACGAAGTAAAGATAATGCAATGAGCTTAACTCTTTAAATAGGATTCTACCAAACCATTTTGAGTCTAGACCTTAGGACAAATTGCTAAACTCAATCCAAGGGCCATAGAGAAGGCACTCAAGGAGAATTCTGCATTGTTATCCATTCGATTTGCTTGAAATGATGTCAGGATAATGAGCCAATGGTTTCGTGTGAATAAAGCACACACTTAAGACCATCATGTAGATATGTCTTATAGAACCATGGAATACCTGAATAGTCTAGTCAATGGATGGGAAGAGCCACTTACCTCAACTTGATGCATTCAAGGAGTCCGAGTGGTTCAGCGTAGACTTTAAGGTGCGCGAGCCTTAAAATTAGCTTTCCTGTGTCACTTGTAGTGCACATATAAATTCAAATGGTGTTAGAATTTAGCATCATAATAATCATAAAATATTGGAATTGCTGATAGTTTCGGTTTCAACCCAATGTCTCTCAATGACCAAGGTGAGTATGCCAAGTTTTTCATGTACAAGACATTTTAGAAAACTATCTTGGGCGCAACATGTGCTACGGGTTTTATAGTATGTGTAGTACAATCCAGATGATACGTAAAAAATGTGCTTGCCATATACGTTGCATATGGTAAAGAGAATGTATTTCTCTTTCTTGTCAGCATAAGTTTCGCTATGGAAACCATTTTGACAAATATCTCTATAGCTTAGTAGGGTACGAGTTAAACTTGGGAAGCAATGAAGCATCCTGACGTTACTCGAGTACCCACAAGGATAGTAAATATGACTCGAGTTGAGCCAACAAATACCTCATCGGATCTAGCGATTTTAAAATATCTCCTTTCTCTCAATGAAAGTGGAAACATTGGACTTCCCTGAGTATAGAGTTTGTGGTGCATATGCCCACAAGGCACATATCATTTTTCATCGGATTGACTCCCGTAGAAATCTATATATATACATAAAGATTCTCAATAAAATCACTGTCGGATATATAGAATACATAAAAATGAATTTGTATCAAAGTGCTGATACAATATATTGTGATATACAATATATGATGACAATAATAATCATGTTCTTATTAGAACATCATAAATGGACATAGATAAATAGATCACTAAGGAGACTAAGGGACTAAATGTATAGTCTCCAAACATGTTGGTTGATGCATATTCAACCATCATGCTTTCCATGCTCATAGGGTCTCGTGACAGCTTGATGGTGTCAAGTTGAGGGTTTGAAGTGAGTTTGAAACCATTACCCTTGAGGTCCTCTGCATCCCGGTGGCGTGGCTTGGATTGCACGCACTATCCCATGGGATGCAAGACTGATCTTGATGTCCATGACCCGCTTAAGTAAGTTGTGGCCATTGAGGGCAAGTGCCTCAAATTGTTAGCCATCGATTACTTATAGGGGCAAGACAGAGATAATTAATTTACAAGAAGTAAACTAAAAACCATCATGGTTTTGTAATAAGAATGCAAAAATTTGACTCAAGTGTATAACTTGAAAATGCTCAACCTCAATTGTGGGAACATAAACACATTGAAGATCATACAGATCTGACAGTAATAGAGATAGTCTACACATGGGCAGTAGATCCAACTCATCACCTTGTGTTTTCCTAATATAATGAGGGAGATGTTATTGTCAAAATTTTACAAGTTTGTTGTGCGGGAGAAATCAATCTTGACCGTTATGACATGTTCATGAAGAATGTCAATGTGGTAAATACATAGAACATATCATTCCCGGTGAAAAACCGATAATTTATTTATATTACAGATTGTGTAATATAAATACATCTTAAAGTTGCAAAACTAATAGATTTCAAGAAGGTGGCTCGAAATCATTAATGTGAATCTCAAATTGCTAAGGATGACACCTTGAATTTTGCATATGTATTTGCAAGAAATTGAAAATCTTAATTGCAAATAGACGTAATTAATCTCAACATGTGGCAAACATGGAAATATATTACATCATAGGTAGATTCTGGAATACATATGGTACTCAACAGAAAACAAAACTAATGTAATGAATAATAATGATGTTGCAAACTTGATACTCAAGTGTAAAATTTGAATTGTATAGACCTCAAATTAAATGATATCAAGTTACAAGATAATTCAGTTGGGTGAATTAGTATTTTGCGAGAGAAAATTAATCTCGATCGCAATGAGATTGCTTCGTGAGAGAAAGAAAAATATATTTCTCAATCGCGACCGATGCATCGTGCGTGCCCCTCCATCTGTAGTTTTTTTTTTTTTGAGAGACTCCATCTGTAGTTGGAGAGAGATGGACTGGCAAAACTCCGCTAGCCCTTGGCCGCCTCCAATTTCCCTTTCCCTCTCTCCAATCTCCACCGCCGCCGCCGCCGCCTCCTCTCGGTTTCTCATGCTGCCGCTCCGACGAAGAGCGCGCCGCTGGTGCTTAGATTCTGGGGACATCTCATGGTCTTCGTTGACGGAAGGAGGGGAAGAGCAGCCGCGCCAGGCGGCATGCCTCGCCGTGCCGCGTGGCAGCCGCTGCCCCATGCTTTGCCGGTGCCGTCTCATCGTCTTCATAGACATGCGCATCTCTGTCAGGACCGCGCGTCCATGCCTCCCATCTACCGGGCTGGAGTGGCCGCCTCCTGGTTGAGGCATCGAACGTCCTCGGCTGCTGCCGCTGCTGCTGGCCGGGTCCCTCCTCTCGCTCCTGCCGAGGTCGCATGTTCGTCGAGGCATCAAGGCGCCTCAGTTTCCTTTTCTTTTTCCCTATTTCTGATCTTGCACTTGTTTCTTCTTTTTGGACCTCTCTGTCCGCTGAAATTGCAGGCTGAGGTGAGCACCATGAAGACGATGTCAGTGGATGATATAGAGAGCTCCTCGAACAAGTAGCAGTTCTGGAGGAACTTGAAGATGTCATGTTTCAGGTATGTTCACCGGAAGAGGGGTTACAATTTTAGCATGTCCAGTTGGTTCATGTAACCTTGCATCTTCGTCTGCTGGCATGTCTAGATTGCATACATGGTATTGATGTGTTGGTAAAGTCCTTTTAGATGAAAAGAAAGTGCCTTTTTCTTTCAATATAGTTGACATGTGAATAGTTATATTAATGAATGTAAGAGTTTTCTGAATTTTACCTTCTCATTTGCAGTTTTGATGTGAATCGCTACAACAACAATTAGAGGAGACCGTGCATTGCAGGTTCAGAACCAATTTATATGGGTATGTACAAGCTGCTCGTTTCTATCTTGGTTTTAAATTGGTTTTACATTGGTGAATTAGCATAGCATACTGAGTGTTGAGCTTTATTTCATCTACATTTGGTTTTGAAGATGTGTGCTTTTAAGAAACTTTGTATTCTTCTCTATTTTGAAGAGCCCACAAAGAGACTAAAAGAATGGTTGTAGGTTCCTTTCTGTGGTTTATGAACTCTGGGACTAGGCCGAACTAACTTTGTTTAACAAATAACTTTCTCATCCCTAAATAAATCTGTGTTTGGCTGATTTCAAGAGAAATGTTTGATCATCATTTTCAGATGATTGACATATGGATCTTAGCGAGATTCAAGGGAACGCGTGATATGACTGTGCCTTGTATAAGCAAAGCTGAGCTGTTGAGGTAATTATTCTGTAGGTGCCTTCTATAAACAGTTAAACACGCAACACATCCGTATGTTCTTTTCATATAGTTCCTTATATAAGTACATTTCATTAATACGTGTCTTGTTTTACTTTTGTCCACGGTGACTATGGCATTCTTGGCTTCTGTTATTATGTTTGTGTGTAAAATTGGTTGTTGAACTGAGGAATATGCTAATTCATCATTTGTCTCATTCGTTCTTGTAAATAGTTTCTACTCCATGTGGTTATGAGCTGCTACATTTTTCCAGTTACAAGTGTCCTTTGCTTAATGGCTCAGTTTCTTTTGCTCGAGCCAGACATGCAAGCCCGATGTAAAACCCACCGCGTGCACCGTGTCGTGGCTTAGTCTCTTTGAGTTTCAGCTTTGACATCACGTTTCTCTAACTGGCTTGCTTAGCCATGGACAGTGAGACCACCCTTCATTGATTTCTTCATCTCTATGTTTATTCTAGGCATCATGTCTTTGTTGGCTGCACAATTGTTCAAACTCTATCCTAGCTGTAGGTTTATTTGAGGGAGATTGAGTAGGAGTGTTTATTTTCTATATATAAAATGGATTCAACATCCAACTTTAGTCAAGAACAAACCATTATTGTTTTTACGGTTTTATGAGATGTTGCAAGATTGATTTGAGTTGTTCTCATTTATGGTTTTCAGACTATTCTATCCTGAAGTATTGGTTTATTACCGAGGAAGCCTTAAACAGAGAAGCTGAATGCAGTTTTTGTATCTTTCGTCAAAGTCCTGAACGGTCCAATGAAAATCTTGGTATGCACAGCTTCAGAGCTTCATCACATTATAGTAGGGGAAAATGGTATGCAGAATGTCAAAAGCTTCATTTTGGTCCATTAGATAGTTTATAGCTTTGTCACTGGAGCTGTGACAAAATAATCGCAGCTTGTGAAAATTATATACAACCATGAATGCTCCATAGTTTTCCATGCAACACAGCTACTGAATCTGCAAGACATGCTTATTTCTGGCAGAATCTTAGTGGATAAATTAGCATTGTGTAAGATCTGCCATGATAGTTTTCTCAATACCATTTTGCATTTTGGGACTGTTTGAGCACTAAAGAATGTTAACAGGTTTACCATTTCTCATCTCTTTGTGATATCCGTAGGTATTCTGGTGTCTCAGTTAGTCCCCAGCCTCTTTCACTGACCCATAAATTATCTGTCTCTAGGTCTCCTCAATTGTATTCTGGTCCATGAGGTCATGGGTTCAAGTCCTGGAAACAGCCTCTTACAGAAATGTAGGGAAAGGCTGCGTACTATAGACCCAAAGTGGTCGGACCCTTCCCTGGACCCTGCGCAAGCGGGAGCTACATGCACCAGGTAGGTCTCCTCAATTGTATTCTGGTTTAGAACAACAAAACTATTTTTGCCTCAGCTACTTTGTCGGTGTCGTGTACATTGTCATGGATTTGATGTCATGTAGTTCCAGGTGTTTTATTATACTTCCAGTCTCAGTATATGACGGCATGATATGATGATATTACCCTAAACCTGCTCTCCCGCTCATTCAAATCAGGATGTCGGCGGACGCGTCTGCTGCGTGTCCCCATCCGTCCGCAACGTCTGCAACTGTAATCACAGAATTAGCAGCATCCTGCGTACGCGACTTCTGACTGCTCGCTATGCCCGGCGGGCACATGCGGACGTCCGCATCTGCCTTGCAAACTCTGTATACATCAAGCATAATGCAATCCATGCTAGAAAATTACCAAAGAAACATCTTTAGTTGCAAATGAGGCCCAACATCATGTAGACATAAGTTGAATCTCATGTAAAAGCGTACACACGCTCAACCTCATGTACAGCAGTAATTTAAGAGTTAGCTCCACCTGTTATAATAGTTTTTTGACCAATCTGACTTTGGAATATCAAGACGAATTGCTCCCAACAAATTTGTGTTATGCTGACTTCTGTAAAAAAAAGTCTATGCTCAGTTGCATGAGTTAATCCAGTTTTAGGACTGAACAATAGATTAATACACACATATTTCACTGTGGTTTGTGGCAATTTTGCGGCAGGTACAATGCTAAAAAAAATCAATTTTTGTTCAATTTTATGGTCAAGATCTTAGGTTGATGATAACTTGATATGTGGTTCTCCTGTAGCATTAGTTATATTTTGGATTATCTTACCCAAAACTAACTACATGAAAAATGACTACTTTATTTTATACCATGTTAACTTAGGCCTGAAATATGGAAGTTACTTATCATACAAGAAGAGGCAAAATAACATTTGTACCATATTTGGTTCAAGTCTACCAGGTAAATAATTTCAAATGATCAGATTGAGTTGTTTTAGAAATGAAAAACGGAACTTGTCCTTGTTTATCTTCCCTTTTTGTGTTAAAATAAGAAGAATGATACACCACACACTGCCCTTTGGTTATTTTTGCCCTTGTATATTGCATGCTTCTTCGCCTATGACCGGCAGAACACAATGTATAGGATGTTTGTACAAAGAGCTACAAGGAGAGCACTCTTCAACGATGGCAATATCCAATGAAGCTGCAAATTGTTGGGTGTATGTATATGTGTACCGAAGTTGAGTTGAATCCCTAAGGAAGAACCAAACATTTATTTCTATCTTATTATATGCTATCTTAAATGCAAAAGTGTGAGCTATGTTAACAACTGTTTCAGTATGATGTTTGGAAATGTTAATGATTGCAGTTTTTGCACGCTCAAGTAGATATTTGTAAAAAAATCATCACAGTTTTTCACTAGAGAGGTTTTCATTGATGCCCTAACTGGTTGCTCAAACCTTAAGTTACTACCCCCTCTGTTCACTTTTACAAGGCGTTGTAGATATTTTAAAAGTGAACGGAGAGAGTAACACATACACATATTTTCAATGTTGGTTTTAAATAGGATTTTGTGCCGTCTGGCGCAATGAGTCATATTTTTAGCGCCGCTGGGTCATTCTGCCATGTAATGTTCTTATACAAATATGTTTTTTTAAACTTAGATTTCTCAATGTAATAACCATATTTTCAAATAAAAAAATGTTTTCGTAACTGGTCCATACATGTTATACAAATTTGATTTTGTTTTCAAACTTAGATTTCTCAGCGTGATAAACATATTTTCAATATAGCATGATTTATCACATGTGCTTTCTACTACCAATATCGATTATGTTCTTGCAAAATGGAACTATTTTCATCGACAACATGGCTTTAGCGGGTCTCTGCGCCATTTCGCGCAACGGGTCAACTAGTATACTCATATACCCAGAAAACATAGAGGGGCACAACAGATTGGGAGTTCCGCCGCCGCAAGCCTCTGTAGCCACCAAAAACCAATCGAGGCCTTGTTCCGGCATCCTGTCGGAGGGAGGATCCCTCACCGATGGCCATCTTCATCATCCCGACGCTCTCCATGACGAGGAGGGAGTAGTTCACCCTCAGGGCTGAGGGTATGTACCAGTAGCTATGTGTTTGATCTCTCTCTCGTGTTCTTGATATGGCACGATCTTGATGTATCGCGAGCTTTGCTATTATAGTTTGATCTTATGATGTTTCTCCCCCTCTACTCTCTTGTAATGGATTGAGTTTTTCCTCTGAAGTTATCTTAGGATTGAGTCTTTAAGGATTTGAGAACACTTGATGTATGTGTTGCATGTGCTTATCTGTGGTGACAATGGGATATTCACGTGATTCACTTGATGTATGTTTTGGTGATCAACTTGCGGGTTCTGTGACCTTGTGAACTTATGCATAGGGGTTGGCACACGCTTTCGTCTTGACTCTCTGGTAGAAACTTTGGGGCACTCTTTGAAGTTCTTTGTGTTGGTTGAATAGATGAATCTGAGATTGTGTGATGCATATTGTATAATCATACCTACGGATACTTGAGGTGATATTGGAGTATCTAGGTGACATTAGGGTTTTTGTTGATTTGTGTCTTAAGGTGTTATTCTAGTACGAACTCTAGGATAGATCGAACAGAAAGAATAGCTTCGTGTTATTTTACTACAGACTCTTGAATAGATCGATCAGAAAGAATAACTTTGAGGTGGTTTCCTACCCTACAATAATCTCTTCGTTTGTTCTCCGCTATTAGTGACTTTGGAGTGACTCTTTGTTGCACGTTTAGGGATCTAGTTATGTGATCTAGTTATGTTATTATTGTTGAGAAAACTTGCACTAGTGAAAGTATGAACCTTAGGCCTTGTTTTGAAGCATTGCAATACCATTTAGGCTCACTTTTATCATTTGTTACCTTGCTGTTTTTATAATTTTAGATTACAAAAACCTATATCTACCATCCATATTGCACTTGTATCACCATCTCTTTGCTGAACTAGTGCACCTATTCAAATATTGGGTGTGTTGGGGACACAAGAGACTTTTTGTTATTTGGTTGCAGGGTTGTTTGAGAGAGACCATCTTCATCCTATGTCTCCCACGGATTGATAAATCTTAGGTCATTCACTTGAGAGAAATTTGCTACTGTCCTACAAACCTCTGCATGGAGGCCCACCAACGTCTACAAGAAGGTTGTGTAGTAGACATCAGTTCTTCACTTCTGGCCCCTCTCATCGATCTTCGACGACGCGCCCAATCATGGGCCCGCGCGGACAAAGTTGTGCGTTGGAATTTTGAACATCACAAACCACCCTTTTCACTCATATATATTTGGACCACATGCTGGTGTGGTTGCCTTCTGACCCTCTCTAAGATTTTTTTTGCTGCAAAGACTCTGATAACGCTCAACAGACACAGGTATAATGTCTTAACTGTGCGTGATGCAAGTGCGCTTGAATCACCACGACTACGCAAGCGCGAGCAAAGGTGGATGTACTGGCTCAACCGTGTGCGATGCAAGTGCGCTGTAAAATCACCACAACTACGCAAGCGCAAGCCTATTCAAGTGCGTTGTAAAATCACCACGACTGCTCAAGCACGAGCAAAGGTGGAGGTACTGTGTTAACCGTGTGCGATGCAAGTGCGCTGTAAAATCACCACCTACACAAGCTAAAGGCGGGTAGTTTATTTAGATGGAATTCCACCTCTGCGTCTGAAAATTAGGACGAACCGTCTATGATAGACCAACTAGCTAGAAATCTAAAAACAAACTACCCGCCTTCAGCGTTGCAAAAATCGGCGGTTCCGCCACTTTTCCTTATTATCATACACACATATTCTTATTGGACCATGCGCGATCTTGGGTACTCCCGCACCGCATCAATTCCTTTACCCAAATTTTAGTAGTCGTCGTACTTCAATTGTCGCCCACACTCTTCCAGCACGGACCTTATAGTAAAATTGTAGTAGTCGAGGCATTTGAACTGTTGCCCTCCCTCGTCCACCACCATCTCCACCCACCATTACTAAAACTTTCAGTAGATGCGGCGTATCTTCAAACACCACACCCCCCCCTCCATAATCCCCCACCCGGCCCCCTCCCCCCCTCGAACCCTAGCTCGCCGCTGCCCGCGCCAACCCCTGTCGGTCTGCTCGCTCCTCCTAGCTTAGATAATAAAGTTAAGGTAACCTAGTAATTCTCATATCGTCGCCCCACTCCCCTGAGTTTTTATATGAGGCATGCGGTGCCCCTCCCCGCCAGATCCACATCCCCTGCTCCAGAATGTCGCAGCCTAAGCTCGACCACATATCCCGAGGAGCCTGACAAGCGTTCGGCCAAGAAGAGGTTTATCATGGCCTCTCTAGCGGACGTTGGGAGGTGGTCGCCGTTCGCCTCGACCTGTCGATCCTGGAGCAACACCTCGCCGTGGAAGTCAGCGAAGATGTTGACTGTGTTGCCATGCCGAAGGCTTCTCGTCAGCGGGCTAGCATATTACTGTATCTCAGGAAAGCTGGCTACGACATCAAGCTCGTCGACAGCGACGACTTCATGTGGGCCATGCCACAGGTTAAGTGGTCCATCCCCAACCCCTCTGGTTCAACTATCGTCGATCTCTTTGATGGCCCTGCCGCAGATCTTCTCTGCCACGCGGTCAAGGATTTGTGATCCTTGTACGCCATCGAGCCCATTTTGTCATTCTTGAAGGACATGTTCTACGGCGGCGGCTTGGGATCCTCAATTGCCAACTCAGATCTCATCGACCACGACCACGAGGAGGGCACCCACAAAGGTTCTTCCGAGTTGAAACAACCCATCTGTGACATCAGAGAGCGCACCATGGGTATGTGCTCTTCCACCTGGAAGGATCCCGTCCATGACATGTGAGGCAACATCCTATCAGCAAATCTTACCTTTCTAGCTTGCCAACCCGTACCCTTTGTTGTAGTAGCATTTGCCGTGTGGTGTTTTAACTATGTCGTGTTTAATTATTTCAGTTATGCAAAAATGTATTGTTCAATAGGGCTATGTGATGTTTAAGTATGAATTGTCCACTTCAGTTTCACGAATGGCTATATTTGGTAGTTTATAGTGAGTACATGCCTTGTTTATCTGTATTTGGTTGTTAGGTTGGTTATAGTAAGCATTTTTTCAGTTATCGAGCAGATGCCTTGTTTATATGTATTTGGTTGTTAGGTTGGTTGAAGTGAGTATTTGTCCAGTTATCAAGCAGATGCCTTGTTTATCTGTATTTCGTTGTTAGGTTGGTTGTAGTGAGCATTTGTCCAGTTTTCAAGCACATGCCTTGTTTATATGTATTTGCTTGTTAGGTTGGTTGTAGTGAGCATTTGTCCAGTTTTGAAGCATATGCCTTATTTATTTGTATTTGCTTGTTAGGTTGGTTGCAGTGAGACTCTGTCCAGTTTTTAATGGCTATATTTGGTTGTTATACTGATCATTTATGGCTTGTTTATTTCAGTCGTTCACAATGTGATGTTCACTATGTGCAAGTCGAAACTGTGCCGCTCGATTGCATCAATACCAATTTGAACGGCTATATTTGGTTCCAGTTATGCCTGGTGCAGTTAACACGTGCCATTTATTTTAGTTTTACACATTTACCCAGTGTGATGTTTAAGCATTACCTACGTTCTATTCATTTTCAACAATACCAGTTTGAATTGCAATATTTGATGGCTGTTAAGCCTGATGTCAGTAACATTGCCTTCCATTTTATATCCGCTTTAACATCATGCTGAAACCAACACATTCAAGCTATCGCTTGGAGATAATGTTGTTTACCTTTGCCGATGAGAAAATCAATACCATTGTTACAACCACAACCCATACTGCTACATATACTGGACCAATTACTAGAGCTCGCGCACGCTAATTAAATATCAGGTACTTACGTTTCTTGGTAATGATTCTAATGTTCATGAGAATATGATGCTACCTAAATTGGATACATTTGTTTTGCTTACAAACGAAGGGCCTAGCATGGACAAGAGGGATGATCACTTGAGCAAGATCAAGCATGGAGATGATGGCATGCACAAGGGAAACAAGATTGGGGTTTGAAAATGATTTCAGGACTTTGAAGCCACCATAATGAATGTATGAAGACTTGGATGAAATATACAAAATGTCACTTCCTAAATTTCGTCTAGAGGCTATTATAGGTGCTGAGTCGCCTTATTATTGGGTCAGGCCCATGTAATTTCGAAATAGTAGAGTATAGGCTGTTTTAAGAGTCTGTATGTGTGAGGAAACAAGAGATAGGGTTGGTTTCAGACCCCTTTCCCAAGGGCCACCAAATTCCCCCATCTTCCTCCATATATACAACCCTTAGGGCATCGTCTAGACTTTGGGTTTTGTTTAGATTAAAAGTTTGCCATAGTTGCAACTTCACGTATTTCGTTTGTGTTCAACGACCAGACCAAGACGTCACGGAACCCCACCTTCATTAATAAGGCTTTCCTCTTATATTCGCAATATCCATATTGCAATTCAGTTTCTTGCTTGTTCTTTGTTTGCTTGCATCAAATAGACTTTTGTGGTCAGGTTGATCGTGCTTCAGCATGGTCAATAACCACTGGAGTTGGTTTAGCGATTGCTAAGGCGCGACATCCTCGCATGTTCGTAGTCAGATTGTCAAAGTCTACTCCATCAAAAATGATAGCCACCATCTCATCGAAAGACGCGACACCTTTGTCTCTATAAACTGGTATCAGATTTCCAGGTTGCTCGGTGAGATTTTCCAGTTTTCCATAATTTAGATCGAGTCTGTTCTTCATATCTATAGTCCACGAAAAAGCAAAAAAATAATTTGGGGTTAGTTCATCATATCGGAACCAATCTGAGCCTTTGCATAATCTTTTTAGAGTTTTGCTTTATTGAATTTACGGTTGCATCGTCGTGTCGAGTTGCTGGTCTTAGTGTCTAGTCCTTTAGAGTTTCGAGTTCTATTCATAGGTTGTCACGTCGCCACTGCCATATATCACCACTGCATCATCATCGTGCCGCTGCCATATACCACCACCACATGTTCGCCACCAATCCGAGTCCATATACGCTACCACCTATCCGCCGCCATCACGCCAATCCGAGTCCACCTATAATATATACCCGCCACCAGTCCAAGTTTCACCAGATTCAACTCCGCCACCAGTCCGAGTTCCACCAGATTCATCTCCGCCACTAGTCCGAGTCCAATATTTATTACTCTATTGTCGATTTCCAGACCACTCCATACTCTAAGTCATGACAGAGTAGGACTCCCGAAATCCGTGTTACCCGTAGTAGAAAAATATTTCCAGTTTCAGAAAAAAAAACTAAGTCTACAAAATTCTGGCTAGGCAGTTTTTAGACCATTTGTAGACTTTTTTGGAAAAAATTGTTGCAGAGCAAAAGGTAAGAGGAAAAAAGTGCAAAGAAAAGTCAAAAAAAAAGAAAAATAATTCAAAGAGTGCTCCTCCCTTGTTTACGTGCAGCGTCGTGATTTCGTTAGTGTTCTAGGCTCGAATCTCTAGTACGGTCTAGCCTAGGACCAGCACAGTACCATCGTTGAGATTTATTTAACTTTGCATCTCTGCATTGATTATTGCTGACCCTTTTTGTTACCATATCATAAGCCTTCCCAGCTCCACATATATCTACGTCGTGCATTTGACTCTCCCTGGCCATCGCTCTATCCAGGCTTTGAGAGTTTTGACTACAACGGATGCCGATCACCACCTGATGCTAGGTAAGAACTGGTAAGAATTTGTGATTCGCTTGACGGATTTGTGACACACCACCACCACCACCACTTCCTAGTAGTTTGTAGGATCATATTCTTGTATGTTTCTATTGCTACTAACCATGGCAGGATCACAAGCCGATGAGACTGATTGGGCGAACATGATGACAAACAGCTACATGATAAATTTTAGCAAATGATGAGTGAACAAGTACAAGATGTGCTAAACAGATTTAAAGAGGCCATGGAGAAGATAGATGGCATTGAGAAGACGTTCGAAACAAAGCTCAATAACAAGTTTAATGAATTGCTCGCATGTCTTCCACAACCACCGCCAGTTGCACCTGTCGCACCTCTACAACAACAACAACAGCAAAAACAAAAAACAACAACAACAACAACAACAACAACAACAACAACAACAACAACAACAACAACAACAACAACAACAACAACAACAACAACAACAACAAAAGCAGCAGCAACAGCAGCAGCA
>NC_057795.1:248333519-248347589 GCF_018294505.1 Triticum aestivum
AACAACAACAACAACAACAGCAACAACAACAGCAACAACAACAACAGCAACAGCAACAGCAACAGCAACAGCAACAGCAGCAACAGCAATAGCAACAGCAACAACAACAACAACAACAACAAGCGTCTAAGGATTAATGGCAATAGGAAGCCAGGGGACACAGTGTTTACCCAGGTTTGGGCCCTCTTAAGGGAGGTAAAACCCTACTCCTGCTTGATTATATTCGACAAGTATGAAGATTACAAGAGGTGATCTACCTCGAGATCGTAATGGCTAACCCTAGATGTCTAGCTTATGAGGATTCCAATGATGGTGAAGAAGATAGCCTCTACGGACTAACCCCTCCAGTTTATATACACACCGGAGGGGTCAAGGGTTTGTACAAGGTAGGTTTATCAGGGAAGGAAGCTTCTGGACTCTTATTCTTGCAGTCCACGCATTGAGAAGTCCCATCCATACACGATGGATCATCTTCAGCTGGATCTTGTACGACCCATCCAGCTCGGCCCATACTCCTAGGCCGGACACCTGAGGACCCCCGAATCCAGGATTCCCTCAGTAGCCCCCGAACTTGCCTACAATGACGATGTAGTGTATAGACGCAAGTCCTCGGCTTTGCAAGGCGGGTTCTCCATCATATTCTGGATTGATGATAGTCCGACATCGGTTTCCGCGGCCGGTCTTTATGATTCCTTCCTGCCGTCGCCTCGATTTCCACGCGTCTGAGTGAATGCAAATGGTCTGTTACCCTTGTATTTTAATATTTTTAATTGGCACATGCAGCGCCTATATAACGAGGTTAGATCCCCAAAACGCCATCTCATATTACCCCAGAAGCGACAAAGCAAACCACGGGAAAAAATTCAGACCATGGCTAGCATCCCTGGCTCCTCCTCACGTCCTCATGGTCCTCAAGAGGGGGATTGGCAAAGTTGCTCAGTATCCCATCTCCAGCTCAGTCGACTCTAGACGCAAGGATATCTCCCTCCCTCAGATCTAGTCTCCGTACGGGCAGGGTTAAATTCGATGGGCGTTGATGCTTTGGCAGAAAATTTCCCCAATCCCAGACAAGGGGAGAGGTTGTGCTTCATCTCGTTCCTTTTAAGGGGTGTGGGATTCCCAATCCGCCCCTTCCTTAGGGGCCTACTGGAACACTACGGGATCCAATTGCACAACCTCACACCAGGTTCTATTTTACATATCTCTAGTTCCGTTGCTCTTTGCGAATTGTTTTTGGGCTGTGAGGCTCACTTCAAACTATGGAAAAAGTTCTTCTGCCTCGTCCCCCGCCATCAGGGCGGTGGGTCTATTTTTGAAGTGGGCGGAGCCGAAGTATGGCGCATAGCCGGATCCGGCTACCCAATCGGGACTCCGAAGAAGGGATCCACCGAATGGTCTTTGGGATGGTTCTATATCGAGGATGTTCCTCTTTCGGACCCTATCCAGCGCGGACTGCCAGAATTCTCCAGCGCTCCCTTGAAGAAGCTATATAGCTAGCATCCCAAGCCCCCTAATCAGGAAGACAACACTGAAGTAATGAGATTGGTAAACGAGGTCAGGCTACTGGCCCATCCCGGACTCTCCATAGTTGAAGTTATGGCCATTGCGATAAAGCGATGCATCCAGCCACTTCAATCTAGGGTGACTCCCTTATGGAACTACAACGGGGAGGACGACGCATCCCGCTACAGGCGAGAGGGTCCGGATAGCCAAGCCGCATTGGCTGCCATGCTGACTGACCTTTATAAAGGAGAGGAAGAAGACTTCCTCCATTTAAATTGTCGAGAGGGCTTCTCCATGTACAATCCCATAGAATGGGTAAGTTTTCTAACTGTTTAGTACTTTTTTACTAATTGAGATGGATTAAATGAATACCCTGGTTGCTTTTTAAATAGTCATGGAGGCAAATGATCGAGAACATTAACTGCCCCACCCCCAGCCAGAGGATCATGATCGCAATGAGGACCCCGGCCTCCATGAGGATCCGGACATATCCGTAGAGTTTGAAGACAGGTCTACTATCAGGCGAGCCTTGACGGCTCGGAAGTAGCTATTGTGGCTGATTATCCCGACCTCTATCCCTTCGTGAAGGTAAGTATTCAGAAATTGTATTCTTAGGGAAGAGAGATACTTCTGCTCATTTTTTATCCTCCGCATTGGACCATGTTTCGCAGGATCGACGCTCAGTGAGCCGTACCCAGGGACGGGCGACCAAGAGAAGGTCAGCACCTTCATGGAAGGATCATGCAAAATGGAAGGAAGTCGAAAGCACCAGAACCTGCTCCATCACCGTAAAGGTATATTCCTCCTATTTCATATTCGAGCATGAAGCCGAATTGTCATTCACATCCTCCTTCTATCATCGCACGAGGGGTATACGTCAAACCGTGAACAAGATTCTAGCCAGCCGAGCCGCGACCAATATGGCACCAGAGACATCGACCAGGACGGAGGAGCATGTTGGTGCGACACAGACTCATTCGCCTCATGGAGAGCCGGATGAGATGTCCATCACTAACTCCGAAGTTGAGAGTGCGATGAATCATTTCTACTTGAAAGAATCCCTGAGCGCCCCTGCCTTAACGAAGCTAGAGTTTACCGCCCTCAGCACTGTAGGTGCATATATCCGAGCTGCCCGGGACGGACTCACAGGGGTTGCTCGCCTGTTCTCAAAGGATATGCAGGTACGAATATATATAAACTTAGTAGAAAGATAGCAGTAGCCCCCGAGACTTAAAGCGGGTGGACAAAGCCGATTTGAGGATTGTTTGATAACCGCAGGTTCTCAAGGAGAAGAACAATGCATTGTCCCAGGAGCTCGAGACAAGTCAGACACAGCTAAATGTCGCTGTCTCTGAGCTTGAAGAAATGAAGAGTGCCCCGATGTATTTTGGCAAAGATAAAAAACTAGAAGAAGAAGTGAAGAAGCAAGCCAAAGATATAAACAGCTTAAAGGATCAACTCTTGGAGGCACAACAGGAAAGCCAGAAGCTGAAGGGCGGCATATTAGATATGACTTGTGAACTGTCCGGATTATTGATATAATCATATAATGCAGAATGTTATAGTTCGGTTGGTACAGGTATGTTGACTGGCCGCCCCAAAGAGGAAGTGTTCGGCTTGCAAAGCGACGTTCTAAAGGAGCTGGCAAAGCTGCACGAGCATGCTAGGAAGGCCATGAAGAATATGGCCAAAGCCTTATGGCCCTCCGTCGTCCCTCCAGAAAGGATGGAGGGGTTGGCAGATCTATTCAAGGGTTCTCGGTGTCGCTTTGAGTTGTGGAAGACATTCGCATGTCGTGAAGGTGCTCGACAGGCATGGGCCATGGTGAAGACATGCTATACTAGTCTTGATCCAAACCATATGGCCCAAGTTGGACCGCAAGGACCTGACGGGAAGGAAATTCCTATAAGCTTGGTATACGACCAAGTAATGACAGCGGCAAAATTTCCACAACAAGATTGTAAATTAGATAGTCTACTAGATGGCGTAGAAAGAGAGTAGGCGTTCGATTTGATGTATCAATGTACTTTATGACCGAACTTATCTCCTGCTGAATTTTATGAAAATTTTGTCATCGCAGACCTTCGGCTTCTACCTCTGAACCAAGAATTTGGAGTGTTTCCGTATACTATGTTTAACTAAGAAACATTTAGTATTATTGGAAACCAGGCAATCCGGTCATGTTGCTCGAACAGACAAAATGTGTTCGAGGAGTTATGCTATATTACTGTTTAACGTAAGAAACATCTTCCAAGAAAAATAGTTCCGTTAGGGGTTCCTTTCCTTGGGCTAGGCTCGTATCCGAAGTATAGACAACCAATTTCATAGTTTTGTCCAGAAACAGTCTGTTGTATATGTGCCGACCAATTACTCCCTTAAGAACGCTAGCTTTCGGCTTCACCCATCTGAGGTACAGGTCTGGGTAACCCGGTTGTAACAATGGCAGAGGTGCTCCCTTTACACCCTAGCCGAACAATCAGGAATGTAGGGTATAAGCACAGGAGCAAGGCAACCCAGTTTGGCAAAAACTTAAGTCATAGAAGTGCATAAAATGGCAGAAACAACAAATAGTACGGACAAAAGAATCTTGTAAGCTTTTCAATTAAATGCTTCTTTAAAAGAAGCCCCCTTGTATGGTGGGGTGTATACATTTAAGGATGTGTACCCCCAACAATGCGGTCGATCCGAACATACATTTAAAAAAAGGGAAAAATTAAAAGGGGAGAGAAAATAGAAAAATCCTAGTTTAAAATGAAACCTAAGGGGGGCGAGCTATGCGTAAAATCTTCGGAGCCGGGTGGCGTTCCATGGGTTCGGCTCAAGGCGATTATCCTCTGCATTGCGAAGGCGATAGGCTCCTCCAGTAAGGACTTCATCTATTATGAAGGGGCCCTCCCATTTGGGTTTGAGCTTATCCTTTTTCTTCTCCAGGAGGCGTAGAACAAGTTCTCCGACATTGTATGTTTTAGCCCACACTTCTCTGCTTTGGTAACGCCTGGCCTGCTGTTGATAGAATGCGGAACGGGCCTTGGCAACATCGCGCTCCTCTTCAAGTCCATCTAGGTCATCCTACCGATCTAGTTTGGCTTCTTTCTCTTCGTACATGCGCACTCTAGGTGAGTCATGAATAATATCGCAGGGCAATACGGCCTCTACGCCGTACACCATAAAGAAAGGTGTGTATCTGGTCGTCGATTGGGTGTGGTCTGTAGTCCCCGAAGTACAGGATTGAGTTCCTCAACCCAGTGCTTGTCTGATTCTCATAAAGAGCGCACTAATCTAGGCTTAATACCACTCATGATCAGACCATTGGCTTGTTCGACTTGGCCGTTTGTTTGAGGGTGGTATACAGATGCATAGTCGAGTTTAATGCCCAACTTAGCGCACCAAGTTTTCATCTCATCAGCTGTGAAGTTAGAGCCATTATCAGTGATGATACTGTGCGGGACACCATAACGGTGGACTACGCCGGATATAAAGTCAATCACTGGTTCGGCCTCAGCTGTTTTTACGGGTTTGGCCTCTATCCATTTAGTGAATTTATCAACCATGACCAGTAAATATTTCTTTTTGTGGCTTCCCCCTTTAAGGGGTCCAACCATGTCAAACCCCCAGACCGCAAAGGGCCAAGTAATGGGGATTGTTCTTAATGCGATGGGAGGCATGTGGCTTTAATTGGCAAAAAGCTGATGGCCCATGCAGCGTTGGACAAGGGCTTGAGCGTCAGCTCGAGCCGTAGGCCAGAAAAAGCCTATCCGAAATGACATGCTTACAAGGGCGCGGGCTACAACGTGATGACCGCCGAGACCGGCATGTATTTCTGCCAAGAGTTGCCTTCCCTCCTCTTCAGTGATACACCTTTGGAGGACTCCGGTAGTACTTCTTTTGTACAATTCACCATCAAGTACTTTAAAGGCTTTAGAGCGCCGAACTATGCACCGAGATTCATTTTGATCATCGGGGAGCTCCTGTCTATTAAGGTAGGCCAGGAAGGGCTCGATCCAGGGGCGATAACTGCCATGATCTCGTGGGCAGAGGGTGTTATCTCGATATCCGGACCGCCGATGGTGTCTGCATTGTATTCGACAGCTGGGGATGTGATCAGGTCCATACTGCTTTCCCCGATCTCACCCTGCCACACAACGGATGGCTTAAAGAGTCGTTCCACAAAGGTGTTAGGCGGCACAGGGTCGCGCTTAGCGCCCATATGAGCGAGGATGTCGGCCGCCTGATTACTTTCTTGAGCGACGTGATGGAACTCAAGCCCTTCGAACCGAGCTGATATTTTTAATATGGCATTTCGATATGCCACCATTTTTGGGTCCTTTGCATCGAACTCTCCATTGACCTAGGAAATTGCGAGGTTCAAAGCGCCGCGCACCTACAAGCGTTGTATACCCATGGAGACAGCCATGCGAAGACCGTGTAGTAGCGCCTCGTATTCGGCTGCATTGTTAGAGTCCGTATACATAATTTGCAGTATGTAGCAAACTATGTCCCTAGTAGGGGATGCGAGGATTACACCAGCCCCTAGTCCAGCCAGCATTTTAGAGCCATCGAAGTACATAGTCCAATTGGAGTATGAGCTGTACTCTTTAGGGAGTTCGGCTTCCGTCCATTCAGCGACAAAGTCGGCCAATACATGGGATTTAATAGCCCGGCATGGCTTGTATATGATTTTCGAACGGTAGTAGCTCGATGGCCCATTTGGCTATGCGTCCAGTGGCATCCCTGTTATTGATGATGTCATTAAGTGATACTTCAGATGCCACTGTAACCGAAAACCCTTAAAAGTAGTGTCAGTGTTTGCGGGATGCCATGAATACTGTGTAGGCTATCTTCTGATAGTGGGGGTATCGGGATTTGCAAGGTGTAAGGACCTCCGTTACGTAGTAGACTGGTTTTTGGGTGGGGAATTTATGTCCCTCTTCCCCTCGTTCGACGACGAGCATGACACTAACCACTTAGTTAGTCGCCGAAATATATAACAACATGGGCTCTCTGACACCTGGTGCAGCTAGGATTGGGTTGCTTGCAAGAAGGGTTTTAATTTCTTCCAATCTGGTTATGGCAGCATCTGTCCATTTGAAGTTGTCTGTGCATCGTAATAGCTTGTAGACTAGTAGCGCTTTTTCTCCCAGTTTGGAGATGAAGTGGCTTAAGGCTGCGATGCAACCTGCTAACTTCTGGACTTGCTTTAGGTCTGTTGGTATGGACAATTGTGACAATGCTCGGATCTTGGCTGGGTTTGCTTCAATTCCTCTATGGGAAACGATGAACCCAAGTAGCTTTCTGAATGGAACTCCGAAAACACATTTTTCCGGATTAAGTCGTATGTCATATGTTCAGAGGTTGTAGAAGGTGAGGCGAAGATAACCACCTTATGTGGGACGTTACCAGTAACGCCCCGGACTAAATACACCTTAAACCCTTCATTACGTGGGCTGGCTGGGGTCCTGGCGCACTCTATATAAGCCACCCCCCTCCACAGGCAGAAGGGTTCGGCATCCTGTAATTCATATACACATAATCCACTCGACCGCCTCCGGGCTCCGAGACGTAGGGCTTTTACTTCCTCCGAGAAGGGCCTGAACTCGTACATCTCTTGTGTTTACAACCTCTCCATAGCTAGGACCTTGCCTCTCCATACCTACCCCCACTCTACTGTCAGACTTAGAACCACGACAGTTGGCGCCCACTGTGGGGCAGGTGTTTTAGCGATTTTGTGGAGAAGTTGCAGTTCTTCCGAGTACTTTCATCATGATGACTGCTGGAGTTTTGGTTGAGGGTCGAGAGATCCGTCTCGGTGCTCTCACCTTCGTCGCCGACGACTCCGCCTGGCTCCAGGAGGCTCCACTCGACGTCGATGCACTCCCCGTCCGCGGTGCGACGCATTTTCGCGCATGTGTCCGCGGCGTTCTGCTGCGGCAACCGTCGACTCCGTATCGGTCGACTCCCCCATCGACCACCCTCCCGGTCTCCCGCCAGCGCAAGCGCTCGGGCCGGTCGAGGCTTCAGCGGTGGGTGAGGCACGGGGTGGCTCGCCAGACGGCCACCACCCAAGTTGCGTCAATTGAGCCCGACGAATCTCTCTACGGCCTGTTCGATCTGTCGACTGGCTCCGTAGAGACTGCATCCGAGTGCGATAGCAGTGATCCAACAGCAGAAATCCTGATGGTCGACGGGCCCCGCAGTCCCCCTGGCTTCGCCCGTGATGGTGGGGCAGGCGACGGAGGCGACCCCGCACGAGATCACGAAGAGTACCAGCCCGAGCCACTCGACTCTCTGCAAAGAGAGGAACTTCGCCGCAGGAACGTGGATGTCCTGCGTACTCCCATCGCAGGAGAAACCCCCGAGGCTCGCGCCTTGGAGGAGGCTCGTTTAGCCAATTTGGCCGAACGCACTCGACTGGAGAATCTTCAGCGAGCACTCGACGAGCGCGCGTGGCAACGAGTTCCCGACACCAGTCGACGTCAACTCTTCCCGCCGACTCAGGTATATCGAACCCCAATCCAGAATTTAGCAGCTGCGACCCGTATAGCAGAGTCCATCCAGCCCTCTCAGTCGGAAGCTGGCAGAGGCTTGATGCAGATCAGGGATCTGCTCCGGGCAGCAGGAGATCAGAATTCGGCCGTGTCGCAGTCGCGCAACAGAATTCACAGTCGATCCGTCGCTGCGAATACGGTTCAGTCGGCTCACAGCCCCAGATCGCCTCCGCGGCGTGAAGGGCGCGAGAATCGGCGAGACCAATATGGTGACCGACTCGACCGAGATGATAGGCGTCGAGTGCCCAATTCCCCTCCGAGGGGTGGGTCTTACGCTCCTCGGCAACAAGATGACAGACGTCAGCTCAGTGCGGGGCGAAGAGTTCCAGTCGACCCCAGAGAACCATGCTTTGATGCGCGATCCATTATTGTGCAAGGCTTAGTCGACCGGAACAGAGCCCATCGAGGTGGACTCGACAGAGATGCGCCCACAAGCAGTCGATTGCATGTTTTTGGTCCTGAATGTTTCAGCAGAGCTATCAGAGCCGCAGTCATCCCTCCCAATTTCAGGTTGGCAACAGGAGCCAGCAAGTTCACTGGTGAGTCTAAGCCTGAAACTTGGCTTGAAGACTACCGAGTGGCGGTTCAGGTTGGTGGTGGGAACGACGAGGTGGCCATGAAGCATTTGCCCCTCATGCTGGAAGGTTCTGCCAGGGCATGGTTGACTCAATTACCTCCTAACAGCATTTACACTTGGGAAGATCTGTCCCGAGTGTTCATCAGAACGTTTGAAGGAACTTGCAAGCGACCGGCTGGATTGACGGAGCTGCAAGTCTGCGTGCAGAAGAACAATGAGACTCTCAGGGAGTATATTCAGAGATGGATCACTTTGCACCATACTGTGGAGAATGTGTCTGATCATCAGGCAGTCTGCGCCTTTAAGGATGGTGTCAAGAATAGAGAATTGAGTTTGAAATTTGGTCGAACCGGTGACATGACCTTGAGTCGGATGATGGAGATTGCTACCAAGTACACCAACGGCGAAGAAGAAGACCGACTCCGAAGCGGCAAGCACAAGCTGAGTCAGTCGGAAAAGGGAAACAGCAGTCAGAAACAGAAGCGGAAGGCTGAACCAGCAGCTCCTGGAGAGGCTCTGGCCGTGACTCAGGGAAAGTTTAAAGGGAAACCAAAAGGATCCTGGAACCCTAAGAAGGTAAAGGATAAGGAAGGGAACGACGTGATGGATATGCCGTGTCACATCCACACGAAGAAAGACGAAGAGGGGAATATCATCTACCCGAAGCATACCACTCGCCAATGTCGACTCCTGATCCAGCAGTTGCAGGGAAAACAGTCTAAGGACAAGGAGAAGGAGTCGGACAAGCCCGCAGACAAGGAGGACAGTGAGGAAGGATATCCACATATCAACTCCACTCTGATGATCTTTGCAGATGTGGAAAGCAAGAGTCGATTGAAAGTCATTAACCGAGAGGTGAACATGGTCGCCCCAGCAAAAGCAAATTATCTGAGATGGTCCCAAACACCCATCACATTCGACCAATCTGATCACCTGACTCATATTGCCACCCCTGGGAGGCAAGCTTTGGTGGTCGATCCAGTTGTCGAAGGCACTCGACTGACAAAAGTGCTGATGGACGGTGGTAGTGGGCTGAATTTGTTGTATGCAGACACGCTGAAAGGAATGGGCATTCCGATGTCCCGACTGAGCACCAGTAACATGAGCTTTCATGGAGTTATACCAGGGAAGAAAGCCGAGTCACTCGGCCAAATAGCTCTAGACATGGTGTTTGGTGATTCGAAACATTTTCGCAAAGAGAAGTTGACGTTTGAGGTCGTGGATTTTCAGAGTGCATATCATGCCATTTCGGGGAGACCAGCTTATGCACGGTTCATGGCTCGACCATGTTACGTGTACCTCAAATTGAAGATGCCCGGCCCCAAAGGAGTGATCACTATCACCGGTGATCGGAAAAAGGCAGAAGAGTGCTTTCAGAAGGGCTCAAAGATTGCCGATTCCCAGGTGACAGCGGTCAAGTTCGAAGAATACAAGCAAAACGCAGATCCGAGTGATTTGCTGCGATCCAAGAAACCCGCCACAGAATCTGCATTTCAGTCATCCGATGAGACAAAGCCTGTTCACATTCACCCGACCGACCCCGATGCAGCTCCGACCCACATCTCCATAACACTCGACCCGAAATAGGAAGAAACGCTCATCCAGTTCCTCCGTGAGAACTGGGACATTTTTGCATGGAAGCCCGCTGACATGCCAGGTGTTCCCAGGGGACTGGCTGAGCATCGCCTAAGAGTCGACTCATCTGCAAAACCAGTCAAAGAGCATCTTCAGTGGTCCGCCGTCCAGAAGAGAAAAGCCATTGGTGAGGAAGTGGCTCGACTGTTGGCGGCAGGATTTATCCGAGAGATATACCACTCCGAGTGGCTCGCTAATGTTGTCATGGTTCCTAAGAAGGACAAATCGCTCTGAATGTGCATTGATTTCAAGCACATCAACCGGGCCTGCCCGAAAGATCATTTTCCTCTCCCTCGCATAGATCAAATTGTTGACTCGACCGCGGGATGCGAGAGACTGTCTTTTCTAGACGCCTACACCGGGTACCACCAAATCCGTCTGTACGGACCCGACGAGGTAAAAACAGCTTTCATCACTCCATTCGGGTGCTTCTGCTATATCACCATGCCATTCAGCCTCAAGAATGCCGGAGCCACATTTATGCGAATGATTCAGAAGTGTCTTCTCACTCAAATCAGTCGGAATGTGGAAGCGTATATGGATGATATCGTCGTCAAGTCACGAAAAGGTTCCGACCTGCTCGCTGACCTCGCCGAAACATTTGCCAACCTCAGAAGGTATGATATCAAGCTCAATCCATCAAAGTGCACATTTGGAGTTCCTGGTGGCAAGTTACTCGGTTTTCTCGTTTCCGAGCGAGGAATCGACGCTAATCCAGAGAAGATCGGCACTATTCTCCGAATGAAACGCCCTGTGCGAGTGCACGATGTCCAGAAGCTTACTGGATGCTTAGCCGCATTAAGTCGATTCATCTCACGACTCGGTGAAAAGGCATTGCCTCTTTACCGACTGATGAAGAAGGCAGACAAGTTCGAGTGGACTCCAGAAGCTCATGCAGCATTTGCCGAGCTAAAAGCTCTGCTCTCCACCCAGCCGGTGCTTGCTGCTCCAATCAGCAAAGAGCCTCTGCTGCTCTATATCGCAGCCACAGGACAAGTCGTCAGTACTGTGCTTACGGTCGAGCGGGAAGAAGAAGGAAAAGCTCTCAAAGTTCAGCGCCCAGTGTATTATTTGTCTGAAGTCTTGACTCCATCCAAGCAGAGATATCCTCATTATCAGAAGCTTGTGTATGGAATATACATGACCACAAAGAAGGTTGCTCATTATTTCTCTGATCATTCCATCACAGTCATCAGCGACGCTCCACTATTAGAGATTTTGCACCACAGAGATGCAACTGGTCGAGTGGCTAAATGGGTGATTGGACTTCTTCCCCTTGATATCAAGTTTGAGGCAAAGAAAGCCATTAAGTCCCAGGCAATAGCAGATTTCCTCGCCGAGTGGATTGAACAGCAGCAGCCGACTGAAGTACACTCGGAGCATTGGACCATGTTCTTTGATGGCTCTAAGATGTTGAATGGTTCCGGTGCTGGGGTTGTCCTGGTTTCCCCCAGAGGAGATAAGCTCAGATATGTGCTCCAGATTCACTTTGATTCCTCCAACAATGAGGCAGAATATGAGGCCCTCTTATACGGATTGTGCATGGCCATTTCACTCGGCGTCCGTCGCCTGATGGTCTATGGCGACTCGGATTTAGTGGTCAACCAAGTGATGAAGGAGTGGGACGTGAGAAGCCCAGCCATGACTGGATACTGCAGTGCAGTGAGGAAGCTGGAAAAGAAGTTCGAGGGGTTGGAGCTCCATCATATACCCCGACTGAAAAATCAAGCAGCTGATGATCTAGCAAAGATAGGTTCCAAGAGAGAAGCCATTCCGAGTGGTGTGTTCTTGGAGCATATACACACTCCGTCAGTCAAAGAAGATCCTTTCACCGAAGAAGCTCCACAGCCCAAGAGTGCCACAGATCCGACTAAGGTTGAAGTCCCAGCAGTGGTCGACCTGGTCATGGAGGTCTTAGTGGTCATTCCCGACTGGACAGTTCCATATATCGCGTATATCCTGAGAAAAGAGCTCCCGGAGGATGAGGAAGAGGCTCGACAGATTGTCCGTCGATCTAAGGCCTTTACCGTAATCAAAGGACAATTATACAGAGAAAGCGCGACTGGAGTTGGTTAGAAGTGCATAACACCAGAAGAAGGTCGAATCATCCTCAATGATATCCACTCGGGAACCTGTGGTCATCATGCGTCCTCTCGGACCATCGTGGCCAAAGCCTACCGAGCCGGATTTTACTGGCCAAAGGCGAATGAGATGGCAAAGGAAATAGTGGATAAGTGCGAGGGATGTCAGTTCTACTCGAATATGTCGCACAAGCCTGCATCGGCTCTGAAGACCATCCCACTCGTCTGGCCTTTTGCAGTATGGGGGTTGGACATGGTCGGTCCTTTGAGAACAGGGCGAAGTGGCTTCACGCATGTACTGGTGGCGGTCGACAAATTCACCAAGTGGATTGAGGCTAAACCAATCAAGAGCCTTGACGCCGGTGCTGCTGTTAGCTTCATCAGGGAACTAATATTCAGATATGGAGTCCCGCACAGCATCATTACGGATAATGGGTCGAGCTTTGACTCGGAGGAATTCAGAGATTTCTGTAACTCTCAAGGCACGCGAGTCGACTACGCTTCAGTCGCTCATCCGCAGTCGAATGGACAAGCAGAGCGAGCCAATGGCCTGATTCTCAAGGGATTGAAACCCCGATTAATGCGTGATCTCAAGCATGCAGCTGGAGCTTGGGTCGACGAACTTCCCTCGGTGCTTTGGGGACTGCGGACCACACCTAATCGGTCGACCGGAAGAACCCCATTCTTCTTGGTCTATGGAGCTGAAGCAGTCTTACCGAGTGATCTTCTCCACAATGCTCCTCGAGTTGAAATCTACAACGAAGCAGAAGCTGAACAAGCGCGGCAGGACGCAGTCGACCTTTTAGAGGAAGAAAGGGAGATGGCTCTGATCCGGTCGACCATCTACCAACAAGATTTGCGTCGTTTCCACGCCAGAAAAGTGAGGGGTCGAGCCTTCCAGGAAGGAGATTTAGTTCTCCGAGTGGATCAGAAGAAACAACACAAGCTTGCTCCTTCTTGGGAAGGACCCTTCATCGTCACCAAAGTTCTCCACAACGGGGCGTACCGTCTTTACAACGTCGAGCATAATATCGACGAGCCCCGAGCTTGGAACACGGAACTACTCCACCCATTTTACACTTAAATTTAATCACTCGGATGAGTTGCAATAAAGTACTTCTGTAGTCCATGGACCTCAAAATAATAGTGTCATAGTTCCTCCATAATTTTTGTCACTTTTTATTTTGTCCAATAAAATTTCCCCTCAGTGGGTGACTTAGCCGCGAATCCGTTTCGCCTAAGTTTGTAAAAATCCTCCGAGTGGTGAGTCAGACTTCCACTCGGAGGCTTAGCTGCGAATCCGTTTCGCCTAAGATTAAATAAAATCCTACCGAGTGGTAAGCCAGACTTCCACTCGGAGGCTTAGCTGCGAATCCGTTTCGCCTAAGATTAAATAAAATCCTACCGAGTGGTAAGCCAGACTTCCACTCGGAGGCTTAGCTGCGAATCCGTTTCGCCTAAGATTAAATAAAATCCTACCGAGTGGTAAGCCAGACTTCCACTCGGAGGCTTAGCTGCAGCCCAGTGCTCGCCTAAGTTGTCAAAAATCCTACCGAGTGAAGAGCAAACCTCTCACTCGGAGGCTTAGCTGCAGTCCAAGTACTCGCCTAAGTTATCGGAAATCCTACCGAGTGAAGAGCAAACCTCTCACTCGGGGGCTTAGCTGTAGCCCAGCGCTCGCCTAAGTTATCGGAAATCCTACCGAGTGAAGAGCAAACCTCTCACTCGG
>NC_057795.1:248347599-248348994 GCF_018294505.1 Triticum aestivum
GCTCGCCTAAGATATAAAAATCCTACCGAGTGAAGAGCAAACCTCTCACTCGGAGGCTTAGCTGCAGTCCAAGTACTGGCCTAAGTTATCAAAAATCCTACCGAGTGAAGAGCAAACCTCTCACTCGGGGGCTTAGCTGCAGCCCAGCGCTCGCCTAAGTTATCAGAAATCCTACCGAGTGAAGAGCAAACCTCTCACTCGGGGGCTTAGCTGCAGCCCAGCGCTCGCCTAAGTTATCAGAAATCCTACCGAGTGAAGAGCAAACCTCTCACTCGGAGGCTTAGCTGCAGTCCAAGTACGCGCCTAAGTTATCAAAATTCCTACCGAGTGAAGAGCAAACCTCTCACTCGGGGGCTTAGCTGCAGCCCAGCGCTCGCCTAAGTTATTAGAAATCCTACCGAGTGAAGAGCAAACCTCTCACTCGGAGGCTTAGCTGCAGTCCAAGTACTCGCCTAAGTTATCAAAATTCCTACCGAGTGAAGAGCAAACCTCTCACTCGGGGGCTTAGCTGCAGCCCAGCGCTCGCCTAAGTGGACTAAGGAATAAGTTGATTGCATTAAGCGCCCCGCTTTGAACCTGCAAAAGGCATTTCGAGCCAAAAGCAATCATATTCAAACACCAAATTCAAGTTCGGATCGATACCTAAAGGAACCGAAAGTGCTCAGGCGCTAAGCCCGTTAAGGTTTATCGGTTACAACTCCACTCGGCATACCGAGGCAAATTTAAAGCGTCGAGTTTAGAAGAAGTTTTTTACCCCTCCTGTGGAGGGCTGGAAGGTGCAACAAACTCATCAAGATCAATTCCATCTGCGATCCGAGTGGCAGCCGCAAGGAAAGTTTCCATAAAGGACCTGAAGTCGTGTTTCTTGGTGTTGGCCACCCGGAGGGCCGCCATCTTGTCTTCTCGCGCATCTTTGCAGTGGACTCGGGCCAGACACAGAGCAACATCTGCACCGCACCGAGCCGAGGACTTTTTCCACTCCTGCACTCGACCAGGGATCGTGTTCAAGCGAGCCATCAGCGACTCGAGGTCGTTCTGAAGTGTCTCCCCGGGCCAGAGCATCGAGTCGATGCGAGATGTGGCGACCTTCAGCCTTGCAAGATAGTCCACGACAGCTGCAACACGGGACTCCAGTCGGAAAACATTCATGGCAACTTCGTCATCCATCGGAGAATTGACGGGGTCAAGGTTTGGTTCCAGCCGGCTAGTTTCTTCTTCAAAGTTTTGACAAAATTCTGCAAGGACGATCACCGAGTCAAGGCGATGGTCGAATGGAAAAACCACGGTTGGAAATGATCGCCGAGCATAGAGATTTACCTTCAAGCATAAGAAACAGCTTCTTGGCAAGACCATTCAGGAAGGCCTCCAGATCTTTTTTCTTCCCAAGAGCAGCTT
>NC_057795.1:248349004-248357701 GCF_018294505.1 Triticum aestivum
AGAGCAAACCTCTCACTCGGGGGCTTAGCTGCAGCCCAGCGCTCGCCTAAGTTATCAGAAATCCTACCGAGTGAAGAGCAAACCTCTCGCTCGGAGGCTTAGCTGCAGTCCAAGTACTCGCCTAAGTTATCAAAAATCCTACCGAGTGAAGAGCAAACCTCTCACTCGGAGGCTTAGCTGCAGTCCAAGTACTCGCCTAAGTTATCAAAATCCCTACCGAGTGAAGAGCAAACCTCTCACTCTGGGGTTTAGCTGCAGCCTAGCGCTCGCCTAAGTGGACTAAGGAATAAGTCGATTGCAGTAAGCGCCCCGCTTTGAACCTGCAAAAGGCATTTCGAGCCAAAAGCAATCATATTCAAACACCAAATTCAAGTTCGGATCGATACCTAAAGGAACCAAAAGTGCTCAGGCGCTAAGCCCGTTAAGGTTTATCGGTTACAACTCCACTCGGCATACCGAGGCAAATTTAAAGCATCGAGTTTAGAAGAAGTTTTTTACCCCTCCTGTGGAGGGCTGGAAGGTGCAACAAACTCATCAAGATCAATTCCATCTGCGATCCGAGTGGCAGCCGCAAGGAAAGTTTCCATAAAGGACCTGAAGTCGTGTTTCTTGGTGTTGGCCACCCGGAGGGCCGCCAGCTTGTCTTCTCGCGCATCTTTGCAGTGGACTCGGGCCAGACACAGAGCAACATCTGCACTGCACCGAGCCGAGGACTTTTTCCACTCCTGCAGTCGACCAGGGATCGTGTTCAAGCGAGCCATCAGCGACTCGAGGTCGTTCTGAAGTGTCTCCCCGGGCCAGAGCGTCGAGTCGATGCGAGATGTGGCGACCTTCAGCCTTGCAAGATAGTCCACGACAGCTGCAACACGGGACTCCAGTCGGAAAACATTCATGGCAACTTCGTCATCCATCGGAGAATTGACGGGGTCAAGGTTTGGTTCCAGCCGGCTAGTTTCTTCTTCAAAATTTTGACAAAATTCTGCAAGGACGATCACCGAGTCAAGGCGATGGTCGAATGGAAAAAACACGGTTGGAAATGATCGCCGAGCATAGAGATTTACCTTCAAGCATAAGAAACAGCTTCTTGGCAAGACCATTCAGGAAGGCCTCCAGATCTTTTTTCTTCCCAAGAGCAGCTTTCAGATTGGCATTTTCTTGCTCAAGCTTGGCGACTGAAGCTAACTTCTCGTCAACAAGCTTGATCTTCTCAGCTAGTTCAAGGTCCTTCTTCCGTTGGGCCTCCCTCACCTTACCTGCAAGTTACAGCAAGATCAGATTTTGAAACAAATAAAGGGAAAAGGCAGTTGTCAAGGTCTCACCAAACATACCTTCGGTCTCCTCCTTTGCCTTCGTCAGATTCTCCTGAACCAGCTTCAAATTCAGCTCGAGCTGAATGTGCTTGTTTTCCAGCTCAGAGTAGCGAGCCACAAGATCACAGGAGTTCTGTGAAGAACCAATCGACTAAAATGTCAAATATAATTCACTTCCGAGTGAAAAAGGAAAAATCACGTGTTTCTAAGACTACAGCCGAATACGAGCATTCGACCGTAGTCTCGGGGACTACACCCAGTGGGTGCACTCAGCGTGCCCCCACTAATCGACCAGTCGAAGACAGAGTCTACCAGTCGCCTTAGTCGAATGACGGAAAGACTGAAATTATAAAGCCTAAGGCCGACTGCCCGCAGTCGACCTTAGCCTTGGGGACTACACCCAGTGGGTGCACTCAGCATGCCCCCACTAATCCTATTTGAAGACAGAGTCGACCAGTCGACCCGCCAAAAAAAAGAGAGATATCTTCTTTAAGACTGTAATCGACTCCCAGCAGTCGACCACAGTCTCAGAGACTACACCCAGTGGGTGCACTCAGCATGCCCCCACTAATCGACCAGTCGAAGACAGAGTCTACCAGTCGACCGGTTTGCGAAATCCATTCGACATAGTCGAATGACGGAAAGACTGAAATTATAAAGCCTAAGGCCGACTGCCCGCAGTCGACCTTAGCCTTGGGGACTACACCCAGCGGGTGCACTCAGCGTGCCCCCGCTAACACGGAGTTTAACTCGACACACCCAGTGGGTGACTACTATAAATTCTGGAAAGAAAAGTTTCTGATAGCATATCCTAACAGAACAAATGGTGGTCGACTGACCTGAACATTGCGTTGGAGGGCGGAACTGGCGTCGTAAGCTGCCTGGCTCGCATCCCGGATGGTCTTCAACTGCTCCATCATGATCCCTGCCTGGCGTATTGCCTCCTTCGCTGCGCCAGCTTGGTCCTCTGGGACGTGGTGCGTCGTGAAGAGGGAAGGCTGCGGAGCACTAGTCAGTGGATCTACAAAGGACACGGTGTGTCGAGTGGTGTTCCCCTCCTCCGCAACCAGAGCCTCAGGCACCATCACATCCTGGGTCACCTTGCTGGCAGACGCTTTCCTACTCCTTCTGTACTTTAGTGGTTCCTCGTCTTCATCATCATCAGGGAGAGTGATAACAACATTGGATGGAGCTACAGAAAAGAATCAGAATTAGAGATCATGAGTTAGTCGACTAGAAACGGTGTTAAGAGTATAATACCAGGTTTGGAGGTTGATGCGTCCTCCATCGCATGATCGTCAGCCCGGGCTGAGGTCTCAGAAGTAGCAGCACTGCAACTCCAAAGAGTCAGTCGACTAACTCCAGCGCCAACCAGAGATAAAGTTCACACAAAACAAGAAGACTTAAGCAACATGATTACCCTGATATGGTGGGGATGGACACCTTCATCTTCGGTAGGTGCTTGGTCGGCTTCGACGGGGCCGCCCTGGGCTGCTTCGGCGCCTTTTCAGTCGGCGCCGGAGAGGTGGTCCGAGGGCGCTTGGTCGATTGTGTAACAGTCGCGACCCCCTCGCCGTGTTCAGTCGCAGGGTCATGGACAAGTTTCGACCGCCTTTCCGAGCGCGGTGGTGCGACCTCCTCCTCCTCCTCCTCCTCTTCCCCGTCCTCATCGTCATCATCATCATCATCATCGTCATCATCATCGGCCTCGGCGGCGTCCGAGTCCCACTCCTCCTCCTGGCTCTCGCCCCCGCTCGCTTCTCCCTCCTCAGTCGGAGCCTGCGCTCCGTTGGGCATCGAGTACAGTTCAGTGAGGTCTGAGGGACAACAAGACAAAGATCAGTCGACTGATCGGCAGAGAAAGCAGAAATAAATATGACGAGAATACAACGGGAAGTGGGGAAGACATGCCTTGTTTGGGTCACTGTGGCAGTCGAGTGGAGGAATCCTTCTGGCCCCGCGAGGGTTGTCCTTGTTCCCAGTAACAGCGGCCATCCACCTTTCCAGAGTGGCATCGTCGACTGCTTCTGGATTGACCCGAGTCACATCCTCAGTCCCACAGTACATGCAATGGCTCCGGAACTGAAGAGGCTGGATTCGGCGCCTAAGGAAAACTTCCAGGAGATCCATGCCCGTCACTCCCTCCCGAACCAACTGAACTACGCGCTCCATCAGCATCTTCACGTCAGCTTTCTCCTCCGGAATCAGCTTCAGAGAGGAGGGCTTGTTCACTCAGTCCATGGTAAATGGAGGGAGTCCACTCGACTGCCCCGGTGTCGACTCATCCTGGCAGTAGAACCAGGTCGACTGCCAGCCTCTGACTGACTCGGGAAATGTCATGGCTGGGAAGGTGCTCTTGTTTCTCACCTGGATCCCTAGACCTCCACACATTTGGACCACTCGGGTTCTTTCGTCGCCTGGACTCGCCTTCTTCACAGTTTGAGAGCGACATGTGAATATGTGCTTGAACAAGCCCCAGTGTGGTCGACAGCCCAGAAAACTCTCGCACATGGACACAAACGCGGCAAGATAGGCGATAGAATTCGGGGTGAAGTGGTGGAGTTGCGCTCCAAAAAGGTTCAAGAAACCACGGAAGAAAATGCTCGGCGGCAAAGAGAATCCGCGGTCGACATGGGTAGCCAGAAGCACGCACTCACCCTCTTCCGGCTGGGGCTGCCACTCTTTCCCCAGAAGCCTCGCAGCTCCATGGGGAATCAGGCCCTCGTTGGCCATGTCGAGGAGATCCTTCTCTGTGATGGTCGACTGGATCCAATCTCCCTGGACCCAGCCTTTTGGCAGGCGGGATCTGGACGAAGACCCACCGCGGCTGGTAGATCTCCCCTTCGCCTTCTCCGTCGCCGACGCCTTCTTTGCGCGCTCCAGCGCCGCCGTCTTCTCCTTAACCATGGCTTCCGGCGGGGCGCGTGAGGAGGAGTGGTGCGGAGGCGAGAGCGAGCGCGTTGGGCGGAGACAAAGGAGGCAGAGAGAGAATGCTGAGGCACTGTTCAAAAACCCTCGCCGGGCGCATTTATAAGACCCCTTCCGAGTGGATGACAGGTGGGCCCGGCAGATCTAATCATATCCTGGAACTGTTACGCGGGCGGGATACGTGGCGAAGAAAGCGGCGCGGAGATCGAGGCGTCTATGTCCCGTCCCATCTGAACGCCGCGGTCCGCTCCGCTTCGCACGTTTCCCCAAATTTCGCATCCCGCGGAATCCGCGAACGGCAGACCGGCCTGTCAGGCGCGGGATTTCCTGCGATCCGTCGCTCGGAAATCGACGAAGCCCGAAAGATCACTCGACGAAAGAAAAGAATGGATCGAGTCGACTGAAGACAAGTTGCTCACTATCAACGAAGAGATTCTCTGGTTCAGAACAACGCACGACCAGTGTGCAAAGGTTAATCGGAAACAGCATCAACTCCTCCGTCACTCAAAGCCTCAATCCATTCGGGGGCTAATGATGGGGTCATGTACCTAGGGTAGGATCACAGACCTGATCTAAGTACCCTGCCCAAGGGCACCCTTAGAAGAGGTCACCTTCCAGTCGACCAACGAGGGACTCACTCGACTGACTTGAAGGACTCGACCACGAAAACTCACTCGACTACCAGGAGATCAAAAGGCACTCTGCACTGCAACGGCCTGTAGTTAAGTAGACTTTATGATAGTTAAGACACTTTATGTGGGACATTACCAGTAACGCCCCGGACTAAATACACCTTAAACCCTTCATTACGTGGGCTGGCTGGGGTCCTGGCGCACTCTATATAAGCCACCCCCCTCCACAGGCAGAAGGGTTCGGCATCCTGTAATTCATATACACATAATCCACTCGACCGCCTCCGGGCTCCGAGACGTAGGGCTTTTACTTCCTCCGAGAAGGGCCTGAACTCGTACATCTCTTGTGTTTACAACCTCTCCATAGCTAGGACCTTGCCTCTCCATACCTACCCCCCACTCTACTGTCAGACTTAGAACCACGACAGTTGCCGCGTGTTATGATTCCTTCATCTTAATTTGATGGTATCCGGAGTAAGCGTCGAGGAAACACAAAGAGTCGTCTCCTGCAGTTGCATCAATAATTTGGTCAATGTGAGGCAATGGGAAGGGGCCTTAGGGCAAGCCTTGTTGTGGTCCTTGAAATCAACACACATGCGCCTGGGTTTATCCTTCTTTGGTACCATAACCAAGTTGGCTAGCCAATCCGGATGTTTAATTTCCCTAATAAACCCAGCCTCTAACAATTTGGCTAGCTCTTCTCCCATGGCTTGACGTTTGGGTTCAGAGAATCGCTGTAATGTCTACTTCACGGCTTTGAATCCCTTCATTATATTAAGACTGTGTTTGGCCAGTCTTTGCGGGATGCCGGGTATGTCTGAAGGGTGCCAGGCAAAGATATCCCAATTCTGTCGCAGGAATGTGCGTAGGGCGGCGTCCATTGCCGGATCCAGGTGTGCTCCAATAGATGTTGTTTTATTAGGGTCTGTCGGGTGCACTTGGAATTTCACTATTTCCTCGGCTGGCTTGAAAGAGGTGGATTTGGATCTCTTATCGAGAATCACATCATCCCTATCCACTATGGACCGTAGGTTGGTTAATTCCTTCAGCGCCAGGGCTTCGGATAGTGCCTCAAGGGATAAGGATGTTGTTTTGTTTTCAGCACGAAGGGCTTTGTCCGGGTCGCTTGAGATTGTGATAATTCCATTAGGACCGAGCATTTTGAGTTTCATGTACCCGTAGTGGGGTATAGCTTGAAAGCGTGAGAAAGCGTCCCGACCGAGGATGGTGTGATACCCACTATTGAAGGGGACCACATGAAAGAGTAACTCTTTGGATCTATAGTTCTCAGACATGCCGAACACCACATCCAGTTTAATTTTTCCCGAGCAGTGTGCCTCTTGACTGGGGATAATACCTCAAAAGGTGGTGTTGCTTTGCTTGATGTGTGATCTATCCATCTGCATTTTGTCGAGCGTGTCCTCATAGATGAGGTTAAGTCCACTACCGCCGTCCGTGAGCACTTTCGTGAGCCAAAAACCATCAACGATGGGGTTTAGTACTAAGGCGGCGGGTGCTCGGACTGCCCGAGCCTTTGGTTCGTCTTCGGCCGTAAAGGTTATCACCGTGTCATTCCATGGGCTCAGTGCGGTAACTTGATGGACTTCGGCAAGGTCGCGGAGCACCCATTTGCACTGATTGTTAGAAGAGAAGGTCTCGAAGACTGTTAGGATGTTAAAGTTTTCCTTCTCCGGTGAGTATCTTTTTGGAGTTGTGGTGAGGATGGCCTCTCCACTTTTTGCTACTTGTCAGAGTACCCAACATGCTCAGAGGATATGGGTTGGAACTGTGTGCGGAGTGGCATGAATCGGGCAGGGCTTGTCCAGCAGTTCGTCAAGAATGGACCTACGTCCCACGAAGGGTTTGTTCTTCCTGCCCATAGACTGGTGGTCGGGTGACCCGCCGGGATGTATTATTTTAGCCTGGGCCGCACACTGCGTCGAGGCAGCGGAGTCCAGTTGAGTTTTTTGGGCCCTCCATGTGTTTTCCATCGCATAGTACTTTTGTACTACGTGCGATAATTCTATGAAACTCTGTATGTGGCGACGGTCGAGGGTATTCAATATTCATTCATCGGTGCAATTACGGTGGAAAACCGAAACTACGTTGTCGTCCGAGCAGTCTTTCATCATGTTTTTAACAAGCAGGAATCTGGCCCAAAAGTAGTGGACCTTTTCCTGAGGCTGCTGCCGCACATACATTAGGTCGTATATATCTGGAGGACCTGTGTTGCTTGGAGAATATAGATTGTGGTGGGTGGGTGGATTAAATTTTGGATCCTGTCCCACGTACGTGTTTGGAGCCAGAATGGCTTCCGAAGTGACCGGTTCGGGTCCAGTTAAGCGCAAAGGCTCCGGCAATCCTACACTTGAACTAGAGTCCGGAGGGCGTAAGGTCCCATCCGAAGGGGAAGTATCCGGCTCAGGGGATTCGGGGACCCAAACATACTTGGTTTTCAATATGGGGGGGAGTGTCTGTGGCCGGTTCCTCGATGACCACCACGTAGTGGGTGATCGGCGGGTGATTAATTTCCCTGTGGTCGGGTTTGAGCTCGATCCGATCATAGTCCGTTGAGACCCCCAGGGTAGCGATGCGGTCTAGCAGTTCGTTTAAGGACGAAACATCCGCCGGATCCAATTTTTTGGAGTCTTAGGGCCAATGCGGGGACGGTGTCCGGCAGCCATGGGGGAGTTGTAGGCTCGATGGCCACGCGGGCCCTCGTGGTGAAACCGCCGAACTGCAGGGTCTGCCTCGAAGCTAGGCACCCCACAGAAGTGATATTGTTGTTGATGACTAGGCGAGCCATAGATCGCTTTTTGCACACAGCACGACAGAGCTCTCAATGAAAGCACCAATGTCGGTGTCAAAACCGGCAGATCTCGGGTAGGGGGGGGGGGGCAAGCTGTGCGTCTAAGGACTAATGGTAACAGGAAGCCAGGGGACACAGTGTTTACCCAGGTTTGGGCCCTCTTAACACTACAAAAAAATACACATCCGTGACATTTTGGGCCGAACGAATTTTTTTCCTGTCATACATATGACACTTCTATGACGATAATTGTGACAAAACCCGGTATCATCATAGATGTGGTGGGCTCCTACTTCTATGACAAAAAATCATGACAGAAAATGGGCTTTTTGTCTTGCGCGGGCCGGAGACGCAGCTGCATGACATTCTTTGGGTCGTCCATGACGGAAAAAACCGTGGTAGAAGCGAGGGCGAGGAAAATTTCGGGGAGTTCCCGATTACGGTGGGAGGTCGGGGCCGAGCGATGTGCGTTTCTCTCATACACGTACGCATGTGTGTGCGAGACCTTGGCTCTAACTGAACCCGAGCGAGGCATTGGGCTCTAACTGAACCCGAGCGATTGCACTGCAGGGCTACGCGTTACTGAACTCGATGATCAATTGATGGTTGTTAACTGAACCCGATCGAGCGATTCCTTCGCTACTGCTGCTAACTAAAGCCGATCGATGCTGCCTCTCTAGATGAATAGTGAGCGTTGGGGGGGGGGGGTTGGATGAACAGTAGGCGGTGGCGTTGCCTCTGGATGAACAGGACCCCGTGGTGTGGAGGGTTGGATGAACAGTAGACGGTGGAGGGGTGTCCGTGGAGGGGTGGTTGAACAGTAGCCGGTGGAGTAGCGCGTGGTGGAGGCTGGATGAACAGGAGCCCGTGGAGGCTGGAGGAGGTCGACGGTAGCCCGTGGAGACTGGAGGAGGTCGACGGTGGAGATGAACAGTACCCCGTGGAGTCCCGTTTTGCGGTACGCCACACCCCTCCCGATGAACAGGATCCCCGTTTCGACCGTAGCGCTCAAACACAA